>NW_011888824.1:1569174-1574029 GCF_000151845.1 Pteropus vampyrus | reverse complement strand
TGTGTGTGTGTGTGTGTGTGTTCACATGTGGCGAGGAGACACAGATGAATAAGGAGGTTTCTTTTCTCTTGGAATTCACTGTGTCACAGGCTATCAGGGCTTTTCCCACCAGGGTCGCTCTACCTATCCCCATAAGTCATTTAGTACCGTAGGTGCACCTGAGCACCCGAAAGAATGGTGGAGTTGGCTGGTGGAGAGGCTGGTAACTTGAGCTGCAGTGAGGCTACAGGGGAAGTAACCTATTGCATTTGGGAACTAGATGGCAGTAAAGGGACTGGCTCTGTTTTGTGCAAGTCAACTTTATTTCCTACCTACTGTGAGACCACAAAAGGATACCTCAGGTGCTTCTGAGTAGCCGCTCTCCACCAAAGGAGATGGTTTTCGGAAGTCCATAGCATAATTACCTGTGTTCTTAGCCTATGACAGTGTCTTTCCACTATTAAGGTGATTTTTCAATGCTAAATGTTCTAGATTTTAGTCCAACCAATTTAACTGGCCATAGGGGGTAAGTTGGAAACTGTGAATCAAAAGTAGGACCATTTCCACTGACATCAAACAATAGTGACAAACAGGTAATTAAGGCTAGCATATTTCTAATTAAAACTCAAGTTACGTCAAGCTTTTCTGATCCAAATAGAAAGGCACAATTTCTACTGCTTAATGAAAGCAAAATTCTTACCAATCAATGCTGTAGTCTGGTGCTTATTCATTCATATAAAGGTCAATTGCCCCATAATATCTACTGCTGATTGCCACCCACAGAAAAAGTGGTGGGAGGGAAAAATTCATGTGATATTGGTACTCTTGCCTAGTTTTTCAGCTTTTTAAAATACTTGCGTCTGTGTAATGACTACACCAGGAGGCCTTGATTGCAGCCCATTTTTATATAATGGATTAGAAGCCACTGTGCTTTTTTAGCTGTTATAATATAATATTGGATTGTAGCTACAGGACAGCAAGTCCTTTTGTTTGTTGTCATTTTCACAGTTAGTCATACAGAGAGGGTACATAAGTGCATCCAGCTCAGTTTCTTCAAAAGCCTTCATTGCTCACTGGAAAAGCATTGTCAGACACAATTCGTGTTCCTACCTGTCAAATTTCAATCCTATTTTCAAACACTTATGGAGCAAGATTTCATACCATAACCAAATCAAAAAATACAAAGATTTCAAAGGAGCTGACAGCTGAATCATGAAGCAAAATGTTTCCCTCCGGATGCTTAAGTATTTTTCATGCTAGAAATTTTACCTGCTCTGCTAATTAGCTGACAGTGAATGGAAAAGCAACATCTCACAACTCAGCAGAGGATGGGAAAATCTTATGCAGCATAATGTAAGGAGATACACACACCCATACACACACATTCAGAGATCGAATTGTTTGTCAGTCAAGTTTAGTAATGAGATGGCACACTGTGTTTCTGAAGCAAATTCCAAACATCAGAAGAAAATTTACTTGAAAGTCTTCTTCTGAAAAGCAGACGGGAAGCCATGTGAGTCTATTTCTCCCTGAAAACAAGGATGAAGTAACATCATAGAATTGGGTGAGATCATTCCGAGGTTTCTCTAAGACATTTATAGTCACTGATAAATCAGTCACATGGGATCATGCCATCCTGTAGACGCAGTTGACAGTTGGCAGGTTAAACTTCTCACGTGGTTCCTTTGGGTCTCTGCTTTCTTTTCCCACCTGGAGTCCCTTGTCAGGACTATCAGGCTCTCCCTTTGGATACCTGTGCGGTCTAGTCCCGTCTACTACCTGTTCACGGTTTCACAATATAGAACATCTATAACCCAAAACTTGCTTTTATTCACCCAAAACTTGATTCTTCTGTTCTATTTTTCTCAGGAAATATATTTATTCTGATAACCACAAAGAACCTATTTTGCCTAAAGTGTTAATGGTCCTTAATGGTCTCACCGTGTCGTTATATCCTAGGTATTTGATTTGCAGTTAAAAACAGTGCTTTCTCAAAATAATATCTTAATGTCGCCATATCTTAAAATAGAACCTGGGGTATATAAACTGTGCTGTGAGCAAGCACCATCCCTCAGAGCCCCCATTCCAGTCTCTCGCATGGGTCTGCTGAAGTGACTGCAAAACCCCCACAGCACATACCCCCAGCATGTAGGAAAATTTTACAGCTAGAACAGTCTTGGCCAATTTCTGCTACCATCTTTTAGCTGCAGGTGAACTGAGGCAGGGGAACGTGGACTAGAGGAGCACTAATAACTGTGGGCAAAGAATCCGAATCCCTGCCACTTGTGATACAAATTTGCATATGTAGAAATGAGCTCATATTTCTTTTATGTTCCTGAACATATTGTAAAGAATTTTTAAACTGGTATTGTTGCTCTTTGTTAAAGGCCAGAATGAGCTTTCAGAATTGCAAATCCGATCACGTCACTATGTGGCTTAAAACTCTTCTGTGCCTTTCTGTTCTCTTTTAATAGAGACCAAAATCTTTAACCTAGCCTAAGAGCCCTGCCTGATCTGGCCCAAGTTGCCTTCCCCAACTGCTTTTCCCTCTGCTTCTTCTTCCTCGCTCTCTTCTCCCTTGCTCTCCATTCCTGCTGGAAAAAAAAAAAATGACCTGAGACTTGTTATAATGGTAGGAATTGTATTCTGGACTATTGCAATAGGTGTGTCAAATGACAAAGCTAAAACAATTTAGTAACAGTTTGATATCTTTATTCAAGGGAAGACAATCCATGGACTCTGGGAGTACAGTGCCTCACGAGCAGTGGAGCACTCTTCCCTAGGGATCTGGGGCAAGAGCAAGTTTTACAGAATATTAGAAGAGGCAGCATGGAAATAGGTCATGATTGGCTAGCAGGTTGGGAATTTCTTTTTAAGGCTAGCAATTCTTATTTTCTATGGTAAAGCTGAGTTAGAGGATTATGACTGGTATATGTTAGTTTTCCTTGACCGGTGTTTCCTGTCGGTGCGGGCTGACATAGATTTACATTCGTGACGTGGGCATGGCCACTAGGGATGAGGGGAGGGGGGAGGGCTCCATTTCTTGAGTTCCAATATACGAATTCACTTTATTAGGTGTCAAAACTATCATAGTAGGGGACTAACGCGACTATCTCAATAGACTACCTACCTCCACTCTTAGAACCACAAGGACAGTGAGAATTTATTGTCAATGAACAGAGTAAGGAGGTCAGTGTTAGAAAATTACCAAGAGGATATATCAAGATGCGGGGGGCTGGTTCATGCTAAACTGACTTAAGATTCTTTCTGAAAACAGGTCTCAGTGATCAGATATCAAAGTGGGTGATTCTTTCTAACTTAGCAGGATTCTCTCTAAAAATAGGCCATGCAGGCCAAAGACAGGACTAGAAAGATGAAGGCAAGGTAGAGAACTACTCAAGAAAGAGTTCAGAGGAGGCTGACTAAAGTTGGTCAAGGAGAGATTCTTTGTCACTCCGCAGCCTCCCAACCAGCTTCCCTCAGGCTCTCCTGCTCCATGTTCTCTTCTTCAGAGGGAACATTGTTCACTGCCTCCTCTCCCCTAGCACCTACTCATCACTGAGATCTCAGCTCACAGATCACCTCCTCTTAGAAGGCTTTCTAGATCCCACAGACCCCAGGCTAGTTCTTCCTAACTGTAGATACCTGGAGACCTCACGACTATCTCTTCTATCAGCAGAGCATAGAAGGGAGGCTCTTTTTACAAACTCAGCCTGTCGTCACAGAGGCATCACCTCCCACTGGAAGCTGTATGGTCAGAGCATAAAACAAATAACACATGGTAAAATTCCTGGGAACCTGCTTGGGTATTTGCTTAAAAGTTTTAATCTGGTTAATAAAAATTATTTGTTATATAATTTTGCAATTTAAAGATAAGAGAGTAAAAAATGATGTAGAGGATTCCATTTTTTGATATGATTTAAAACCTAGTTAATGTGATGCTTTGAACTCCTAGTTCCTTATTTAGCTCCATAACCCTGCCAATGTCTGCTTTGATTTAAAGCGTACTTGTTTCTTGCAGAATGTGGTTTGTTTGTTTTTAATAGCAAAAGATAAAAATTAATTTTATGGCACGATGTAATGTTTTCTAGAATGTTTGATGGTATTTTCATTAGCATTTAATGATATATTCTGTGTGACTATACTTTTCCAAGCCACCTAACAAGGAAATGCTCATGGCTTTTTCAAATAGGGGTTGATTGAGTAGAGTCTCCAACTTTATCTTTTGATGTTGACTTAATTTCTGAGCCTTCTTTTCTGATCATTATAACAGAAAACATAAGAAAATTTCTGTTTTGGGTAATTCTAGGCACATGTTTTACTGTAGATGGTTTTCTACTGAGTTAAAGTGGGTGTTTGACATCAGTAATGTGTCCTTCCATTATACAGCCCTCATTTAAGGTCATAGAGTTGGAAACATTGAGATATTTTCTCTTGTATGGGTTATTTGAATCTTATGCCAAATTTCCTAGTTGAGCCCTGAGATGACACATCGATGAAGGACTGCACAATCTAAAGTTCTGAAATGTCTATTTGCCTGATTTGCTGAACTAGTGATCAGAGGATCTTGTCTATCTCTTTCAATGTGAAAACAATGCAATCTGAACCCACAGTGATGCCCAGAGTCAACTTAGCAGTACTTTGCTACCTGCACAGCACTAACATTGTCCCTCTCCTGGCTACTGTTTCGTTTATTCTTCAAGCCCATAAGCCATAAAAAACATGGAGTGGATTGTAACTATTGATTATTATTAGGGAGAAGACATGATCTTACATTGGCCATGAAATAAAAATCGCATCACTTAACAGATCAGCTAGTTGTGAATATCACAACAACCAAGAGTTGACAGTGCTGCTCATAAGGAGCTAATTGTTA
>NW_011888824.1:1562471-1568463 GCF_000151845.1 Pteropus vampyrus | reverse complement strand
GATGGGACTGTTTTGGAGGAAACCAGTTAGAAGGCTATTACAACAGTCCAGGTGAGATGTAACGAGGGCCTGAGCCAGAGTGATGGCAGTGATAATGAGGAGTTTGGAAAGAATGAGCCTGCATATGACTGAAGCCCATGATCTCTGCACATTATCAATCCTTCAATTAAAGGGGAAGCAAACTAGACTGTTCTCAAAGCTGTGAAAATGCCTCATGATTTTATGTTTAACTCAGCAGATCTTTTATCATTTTTTAGTCCAGGGTAAAGCTCTTTCTTACTACTTACTTTGAAATAATTGAAATTTTTCCAAGTATTAGAAAAACAAAAGTTCAAATTGGAAAAAATACAAAGAAAATTTTAGTTTCTTTTTCTGAGGTTTAAGAGAATGGGCCATGTGTGAAGTCAAGGTTAAGTGGATGCTGTGGGCACAAAAATTTTTTATATGGTGTGTGTATACGACAGTGTGTGCCATATATAACAGTTGTGCTATATTTAACATTTTGAAAAAAATAGTTGAGGCAACAATTCTTATAGAATTGTCCCTTTGTTGAAATAGCACAATTAATTTTGAATTATCAAAATGCACAAAGCAAGAAAATTGAAGTTTCTGACCATGCCTATAACAGCAGGAAAGTCCAGCACCTGCAACGCGATTAATTCATATTGCAATTATGTTTTTAATTAAGTTACGCTCATTTTCTATTCTAATTCCTAAAAATATATTAAACACGTCATGCTTTATAGACTCAGTTATTAACATTGGTAGCCTCTGGTCTAGAAAAGGTTGAATTTGACCGCTGCCATTAATTTTCTACTTCAGAGGAAATCTCAGATGGGTAATGACAGAGGGTTTTACAGCTGCTTTTTAATTTTCTGATTCTCTTACCAGTGGCTCGTGCTGTGTAGGTTGTCTCTAAATCTCATTGCCAAGTTTCTGGTTTTTTTCTTTTTCTTTTTCTTTTTAACATGTAAAGCACTGGATGCTAGAAAAGAAAAAATGAGGATCTTGAAGCTGAGGTGGATGTGGCGTATAGCGAGAAAAATGGTCTTGTTTCTTTATCTACTAAGTCACTTCTTTTTTCTCCCCATTAACCTCCATTATTTATATACTTAAGTTGTGAGCAGGCAAACATTTTCCAAGGATGTCAGAAAGCTACACACATCTGAACAGGGTTCAGTATTATATTCAGATGAAATTTGCATCTAAAAATCTCTAAAATCCACCAACAGATTAAGTATTAACAACCACAAAGTGTCAGCCAATAATCTGTATGAGATTTCTACAAACTAATTTTAGGGGTTATTGGGTTTTTGTTTGTTTGTCTGTTTATTTCCAAATAGCTAAAGTTTAAGTGCTACAATAAATCTGCTCCCTTGCTCTTTCCAAATTGTCACCCCACAACCATGTAAAAAAAAAATCTTACATACTCACACATTGATTTGTATTTCTTTCATAAATCTCCAGTACAGTAGGATCTTTGTCCAACATAAAAGCTCTTATTCCCTTTCTATCCCCTCTAAGACCTGCTTGTGCTTTGTATTTCGTGTCTCGGTGCCATCATCATGCTTTTAGTTACCTTCTTCCAGGCAGAAACTTAGGAATTAACTGAGAGAACTTCCTTTCCTTTTCTCCTACTCTAGCATCCAACTTTTAGCAATTTTACTTTCCAGATACTTCAGTTATGCATAACCTTCTGTTAATTTCCACCATCGCTCTCATAGTTTAGGCCCATCTTATCCTTAAGCAGAGAAATCAGCCAAGCCCACCAGACTTCTAACCTACCGAACTGTAAGATGATAAACTTGTATTGTTTTAAAACGCTAAGTATGTTCATAATAGACTGTCTCCAATTCCATTCGATTTATAGTCTGAGTTCAACATATGTGTTTTGCGTGCCTATAACTTGTCAAGTGTTATGCTAAATGCTGGTGATTTTAATTATGTGTGTGTGTCATATTTATATTTATTTATATATGTGTGTAAATATATTCACACACATATATGTCTAGTGATTAGATATAAATACATGTATTTAACCTTATACAATTAACAGAGCTAGCTAAATAGTTTAAATAAAACTGTGTTCTTCCTAACTGCCTGCCTTACGACTCCAAATTTTAGCACAGATATAAGAACACTCCGTTGACCATACTTAACTTACAAATAAAGACAAGATCATGGTTCTGTTTAACAATGCAATAATCCCTCTTATAACTAAAAAAAAAAAAAAAAGGTAACCCTGTCCCCCATATAAGATACCGAATCTATGCACCTTTCTTTAGGTAGTATTCATTCCTCTCCTAGCTGAGTCACACTCTCCCTTGATATCCTGTGACTTAAATACTAAGATATAAAGTAAGCTCCTAATGTCTTAGATTATGTCTTAGAAGATTGAGATGGGAAAGACAAATACATTTTTTAATATCAAAATGAGGAAATACTCAAATTATTACATTCATTGTTTCTGTAACCGGTCACGTCATAGTTGGTGATTAAAATTACCATCTACCTCTGACCAATTTTCTTTGCCCTCGGCAATCACTTCAGATGGCTGTGGTTGCACACCTGGTGGGGTAACCCAAACCTTCATTCTTGAAGGGTCAGGGCCTTTAGTAGTCCTGCCTGAGTTGAGCTGATACAGTTTTTCATTGAATTAGTCATAGAACATGGGAGTACTAAAAGGAACCCTATGAGATCTCTTGCATCCCAGATGTACTCTTCCCTAGTCCCATTGTGTAGAAGCAGCCCAATTTCTCCTTAATAATCAAGATCAAGCATCCCAGCCAATACAATAACATAGTTGTACAGTTCCTAAAAATGTAAATGGCAGTCTCAACTTCCAGTTTTGTGGAACCACTGCTGTGTTGTCTGGTGGAAGCATTTCTTACTTGGAACTAAAATGTCTGAGATTATCAGAGTCATAAGTCATGAGTATGGGAAGCAAAAATTTCACTGGTTGACCTCTAGGGAGAAGAGATACCTTATTCCTAGCCCTTTGTTTCCTAGACTTGTGAATCCTTGCTGTGGGAGAAATGGCACTACTTACTGGTTGCTGATTTAGAGCATACTATATCCTGGAGGACATTACCCAACCTAGGTGTTGCCATTCATAACTGAGTCTTCAAAAAGCCATTCTAGCATTCCATCAGGCCAGCTGCTTTAAGGTGATAAAGAATATAACCACACCAGTGAATTCCATGAATTCGAGCTCATTGATGTACTTCATTAGCTGTTATCACTGGGAAAAGGGTCACTAATGACTAGTTCTAATCTTATTAGAGAATCAATTCCAGATAATGTAAAGTCAATTCAGAGAACCTGCCTTTAAGATTCTGTTCTTTGGAAATACTTCCGGTACCAAAATTTATATCAATCAAGTTTCAATCAGAGAAGCAGAACTTTTAGGATTTATTAAAAGAATTTGACGTTACATATTTGTGGGAACTTGTTAAACAGTCTTTAAGGTTCTTGTCTTTACATCTGGTGCCAGAGTTTGGGGCCAACTGGGAAGGGAAAAAGAATGTGAAGATGGGAAGAGAGAAGAAGGCCTGGACCCCATAAGATGGACTAGAAATTGTATTTGTCTCTCACTGGCTCTAAACTTCACTGGCCTAGAAGTCAGAGAAGCTGAAGGAGGATCTAGCAGGAGCTGGAGGAGCTACATGTCCAGTGCTGCCTGCCCCATACCAACAAGGTGAGCCAGCAGACGAAGTGAGAATATGCGAGAGCTTGAGTCACCCACATCTCCCAGCATAAAGGAATATGGCTGCTGCTTCACTTTCACCTTCCAAATCTCAGTCTAAATATCTCTTTTGGCCCATGCTAACATGGAGAGAAGGGGCTTCTGGAAAATATAGTTCCATCTTAGCTAAGTTGGAATAATAAATATCCATCAGAATGTGTAACTTTTATAGCTAACATTGTGAACTACAACTGACCCACCAAACAGGACAGCAGTCTTTCTGATTAGTTTGAGATAGCAGTGGTATGCTAGTTTTAACATTTTATGCTGTAAGTGTTTCAAACACTTATTCTGTCCTACAGATATTCGGTGAAGTATATTGGTTATCCTCATTAATTTTAGAACTGTTGTTGCTAGTACTCGAAACGCATATTAACCATTGTCTACTGCTCATGGTATATTTTGTTGAACAGAGAGAGTATGCTAAATTCTGAAAAGGACATGGAGGTACAATTGGACTGTGGCCAGTGACTTTCCATCGAAATATTGTTAAAAAGTAGATAGGATCTGTTTCCTGTTAAAGGTTTTTATATCTAATTCCCTAAACAGATTTCTTTCTCTTATTTTATTTTCAAAGGAAAAGTGATTGTAAACTTACCTTTCCAAAATTTGCCTTTCTCTTTTGAAGAATTAGCATCAGTAAACTAATAAAAGTGATGAATGTTAGAGGAAAACGTTGATCTCGTGTTATAGATATTGCTAGAGGTTGAGGAGTCCAGTGAAACTGTGAGAAAACATTCCTCTTCTTTTCCAGATTCCAGCCAAATAAAGAATATGCTCACAAGCTGTCAGCTTCATTAGTTGCTGCTTGCCCCTATATCAAGGCTTCTGTAAACTATGGCGATCATATAGCTTTGCCTAACAGAACCTTCTCACTGAGTCTTGGGAACTGGCTGTGAGGGCAGCTGAACCAGTGTGGGAGACACTAAGTGCATTTGTCTCTTCTAACCTGTTGCAAGATTAGCAGGGTGGCTTCATGTACCTCGTCGCTGGCAGTGACCGATAATAGGCCTACGCATGTGTGGGAATAGGTGTGCTTATGGCCGCAGAGTAGTGGGAGCTTAAAAAGAGGGCTAGAATGAGTGAGCATGAACCTCATCTGATTCCATAGAAATGCCTGAAAGCAAAACAGTCTGTCATGCATGAGACATGTGCCCGAGCCACCAAAAACCTGGACCACTCTCTTTCCGTTGGGGAGGAGGAATAAAGATCAAAAAGCAGTCTCTCCAATACTCACACTTTGTGGGTAGGGGCACAGAAGTCCCTAGTTATGTAAATGTGAGGTGGAAGGGTCAAGGACTACACCCAACAGGTAGATAAATTTGTAGAGCTCTACAGTCCTGACCTGTTTTCATGGAAATGAGTCAATTCTTACAATCATTTTGTGAAAAAAGTTGCTCTTCATAGAATCAAGTACATCTTATCTTCATTTACTAAAAAGAAAACCAATATTGGAAGAGGTTAAATAGCTGGCCCAAGGTCACACAGATATCATTGCTAAAATCAAGACATAAAACTAGGCCCTCTTTTTGAACAATCACTCTTTTTGAACCACAGCATGTGATTTTTAGAGAGCTGAAAAATCTTAGAGGTCACTCTGCCCAATCTCCAGAAAGCAAACCTCAGTTAATGTGCATCTTTTAAGGTTTCATTAGGGAGTGAGATCCCTCCAGGAGAAGCGAAAGTGAGGGAGAAGGGAAGTTAGATAGAAAGGAGTGAGAGCCAAGAGTGTGTTATTGAGTCAGCCACCACTTTGTAGCAAGCCGACATTTATTGAGCGTTATCTTCATCGTCAGGCACTGTTCTAAGGATGTTACATGTGATAACTGCTTAGCCCTGCAACAACTCCTTGGGATATGTACTGTTATTATCCTCATGCCATAGACTGAATATTTGTGTCCTTCATCCCCCAAAATTCATAAGTCGAAACCTAATCCCCATTGTCATGGTATTTGAAGATGGGGCCTTTGGGAGGTAATTAGGCCATGAATGGGATTAATTCCTTAAAAAAGGTCCAAGAGAGCTCCCTTGCCCCTTCCACTATGTGAGGTTACAATGAAGAGAGGATGCTATGAGGCAGCAGCTCTCACCAGAAACCAAATCTGCCAGCATCTAGATCTTGGACTTCCTAACTTCCAGAACTGTGAGAAATAAATGTTCGTTGTTTAAGCCACCCAATCTATGGCATTCTGTTATAGCAGCCTGAAAAGACCAAGACAGCTCCTTTTATACAGATAAGGCAACTGA
>NW_011888824.1:1552144-1562421 GCF_000151845.1 Pteropus vampyrus | reverse complement strand
ATATAAAGTAAGCTCCTAATGTCTTAGATTATGTCTTAGAAGATTGGGATGGGAAAGACAAATACATTTTTTAATATCAAAATGAGGAAATACTCAAATTATTACATTCATTGTTTCTGTAACCGGTCACGTCATAGTTGGTGATTAAAATTACCATCTACCTCTGACCAATATTCTTTGCCCTCGGCAATCACTTCAGATGGCTGTGGTTGCACACCTGGTGGGGTAACCCAAACCTTCATTCTTGAAGGGTCAGGGCCTTTAGTAGTCCTGCCTGAGTTGAGCTGATGCAGTTTTTCATTGAATTAGTCATAGAACACGGGAGTACTAAAAGGAACCCTATGAGATCTCTTGCATCCCAGATGTACTCTTCCCTAGTCCCATTGTGTAGAAGCAGCCCAATTTCTCCTTAATAATCAAGATCAAGCATCCCAGCCAATACAATAACATAGTTGTACAGTTCCTAAAAATGTAAATGGCAGTCTCAACTTCCAGTTTTGTGGAACCACTGCTGTGTTGTCTGGTGGAAGCATTTCTTACTTGGAACTAAAATGTCTGAGATTATCAGAGTCATAAGTCATGAGTATGGGAAGCAAAAATTTCACTGGTTGACCTCTAGGGAAAAGAGATACCTGGTTGACCTCTAGGGAGAAGAGATACCTTATTCCTAGCCCTTTGTTTCCTAGACTTGTGAATCCTTGCTGTGGGAGAAATGGCACTACTTACTGGTTGCTGATTTAGAGCATACTATATCCTGGAGGACATTACCCAACCTAGGTGTTGCCATTCATAACTGAGTCTTCAAAAAGCCATTCTAGCATTCCATCAGGCCAGCTGCTTTAAGGTGATAAAGAATATAACCACACCAGTGAATTCCATGAATTCGAGCTCATTGATGTACTTCATTAGCTGTTATCACTGGGAAAAGGGTCACTAATGACTAGTTCTAATCTTATTAGAGAATCAATTCCAGATAATGTAAAGTCAATTCAGAGAACCTGCCTTTAAGATTCTGTTCTTTGGAAATACTTCCGGTACCAAAATTTATATCAATCAAGTTTCAATCAGAGAAGCAGAACTTTTAGGATTTATTAAAAGAATTTGACGTTACATATTTGTGGGAACTTGTTAAACAGTCTTTAAGGTTCTTGTCTTTACATCTGGTGCCAGAGTTTGGGGCCAACTGGGAAGGGAAAAAGAATGTGAAGATGGGAAGAGAGAAGAAGGCCTGGACCCCATAAGATGGACTAGAAATTGTATTTGTCTCTCACTGGCTCTAAACTTCACTGGCCTAGAAGTCAGAGAAGCTGAAGGAGGATCTAGCAGGAGCTGGAGGAGCTACATGTCCAGTGCTGCCTGCCCCATACCAACAAGGTGAGCCAGCAGACGAAGTGAGAATATGCGAGAGCTTGAGTCACCCACATCTCCCAGCATAAAGGAATATGGCTGCTGCTTCACTTTCACCTTCCAAATCTCAGTCTAAATATCTCTTTTGGCCCATGCTAACATGGAGAGAAGGGGCTTCTGGAAAATATAGTTCCATCTTAGCTAAGTTGGAATAATAAATATCCATCAGAATGTGTAACTTTTATAGCTAACATTGTGAACTACAACTGACCCACCAAACAGGACAGCAGTCTTTCTGATTAGTTTGAGATAGCAGTGGTATGCTAGTTTTAACATTTTATGCTGTAAGTGTTTCAAACACTTATTCTGTCCTACAGATATTCGGTGAAGTATATTGGTTATCCTCATTAATTTTAGAACTGTTGTTGCTAGTACTCGAAACGCATATTAACCATTGTCTACTGCTCATGGTATATTTTGTTGAACAGAGAGAGTATGCTAAATTCTGAAAAGGACATGGAGGTACAATTGGACTGTGGCCAGTGACTTTCCATCGAAATATTGTTAAAAAGTAGATAGGATCTGTTTCCTGTTAAAGGTTTTTATATCTAATTCCCTAAACAGATTTCTTTCTCTTATTTTATTTTCAAAGGAAAAGTGATTGTAAACTTACCTTTCCAAAATTTGCCTTTCTCTTTTGAAGAATTAGCATCAGTAAACTAATAAAAGTGATGAATGTTAGAGGAAAACGTTGATCTCGTGTTATAGATATTGCTAGAGGTTGAGGAGTCCAGTGAAACTGTGAGAAAACATTCCTCTTCTTTTCCAGATTCCAGCCAAATAAAGAATATGCTCACAAGCTGTCAGCTTCATTAGTTGCTGCTTGCCCCTATATCAAGGCTTCTGTAAACTATGGCGATCATATAGCTTTGCCTAACAGAACCTTCTCACTGAGTCTTGGGAACTGGCTGTGAGGGCAGCTGAACCAGTGTGGGAGACACTAAGTGCATTTGTCTCTTCTAACCTGTTGCAAGATTAGCAGGGTGGCTTCATGTACCTCGTCGCTGGCAGTGACCGATAATAGGCCTACGCATGTGTGGGAATAGGTGTGCTTATGGCCGCAGAGTAGTGGGAGCTTAAAAAGAGGGCTAGAATGAGTGAGCATGAACCTCATCTGATTCCATAGAAATGCCTGAAAGCAAAACAGTCTGTCATGCATGAGACATGTGCCCGAGCCACCAAAAACCTGGACCACTCTCTTTCCGTTGGGGAGGAGGAATAAAGATCAAAAAGCAGTCTCTCCAATACTCACACTTTGTGGGTAGGGGCACAGAAGTCCCTAGCTATGTAAATGTGAGGTGGAAGGGTCAAGGACTACACCCAACAGGTAGATAAATTTGTAGAGCTCTACAGTCCTGACCTGTTTTCATGGAAATGAGTCAATTCTTACAATCATTTTGTGAAAAAAGTTGCTCTTCATAGAATCAAGTACATCTTATCTTCATTTACTAAAAAGAAAACCAATATTGGAAGAGGTTAAATAGCTGGCCCAAGGTCACACAGATATCATTGCTAAAATCAAGACATAAAACTAGGCCCTCTTTTTGAACAATCACTCTTTTTGAACCACAGCATGTGATTTTTAGAGAGCTGAAAAATCTTAGAGGTCACTCTGCCCAATCTCCAGAAAGCAAACCTCAGTTAATGTGCATCTTTTAAGGTTTCATTAGGGAGTGAGATCCCTCCAGGAGAAGCGAAAGTGAGGGAGAAGGGAAGTTAGATAGAAAGGAGTGAGAGCCAAGAATGTGTTATTGAGTCAGCCACCACTTTGTAGCAAGCCGACATTTATTGAGCGTTATCTTCATCGTCAGGCACTGTTCTAAGGATGTTACATGTGATAACTGCTTAGCCCTGCAACAACTCCTTGGGATATGTACTGTTATTATCCTCATGCCATAGACTGAATATTTGTGTCCTTCATCCCCCAAAATTCATAAGTCGAAACCTAATCCCCATTGTCATGGTATTTGAAGATGGGGCCTTTGGGAGGTAATTAGGCCATGAATGGGATTAATTCCTTAAAAAAGGTCCAAGAGAGCTCCCTTGCCCCTTCCACTATGTGAGGTTACAATGAAGAGAGGATGCTATGAGGCAGCAGCTCTCACCAGAAACCAAATCTGCCAGCATCTAGATCTTGGACTTCCTAACTTCCAGAACTGTGAGAAATAAATGTTCGTTGTTTAAGCCACCCAATCTATGGCATTCTGTTATAGCAGCCTGAAAAGACCAAGACAGCTCCTTTTATACAGATAAGGCAACTGAGGCATAGGGAGTTTAAGTAACTTGACCATGATTATTCAGCTAGTAAAAGTCACGCTAGGGTTTAAAGCCTGCAACCTGACTGCAGATGCTGTACACTCAACCCCTGTGTGCTACTGCCTCTCTAGTAATGCTGCTTTCACACAGGTACTTAAGATAGGAGCAGAATTTGGCCCATCCTCTCAAGACAAGACTGAGGCATTGATTTGTATGTGTGTAAATTGTTTGCCACTCGACTGCAAATGAAAACTGCTTTAAGATAGAAACGACTTGATTTAAATCTACTGTATGAAATTTACCTAATCACTATTAGAAGCAAGTACTTTCTATTCTATTAAAGATCGTTTTTTGTTCATTTGTTTGTTTTTAATTTTATTTTGGCAGAGCTGGGGAGAAGAGAGTAAAGGCTGATTTCATACTTATGATAAATTCTTTACAAGTGGCATTTCAATCAAACTTCATATAATCATAAGAGTTTTAATTTTCAGCTATTAGCCCACTTATTTCTCCTGGTATTTTATTCAACACAATTCTAGACTAGAAAGCAAATAAGAGAATCAAGGTCATGGAGACCTCGTAGTGGTGAGAAGGATAACAGTGCTACACAAAATCTTCAGATTACCTGGTATGAATATACAGAAGTGTTTTCATTGACATTAACCACGGAACAGTCGTTGTCTCAGAAAGCTCTAAGCATAAAAGGTACTTAAGAACTAAGCCAGCAGTCCACCAGAAACAGAGAGCACTCAAAATGAATGACATTTGTTGTATAAGTATAATAAACGCTACTGTGATTTCTTGCTTAAGGGCTTTTTCAGAAATTTAGTAAGTCTTTGAAGAATTTAGTGGCCTGTGAGTTCAGAGAAGGTGCAGGAACACTCAGGAATATTATAAGATAAAAAATTGCTCAAGAACTACTGGCTTTTACAGGAAGCATTCTTAGTTTTCCAACCATTCACTAGCCTTATGTAGATGACACGCAAGGATGATAGCAAGCTATTCCCAGATTTTGAAGTTTAGTGACTTGTGGAGAATAGCATTAGAGAAAAGCAATATATAAAAACAACTCCATTTGCACACCTAAAGCTGTAGCTAAGTCACTGTTTAATTTCCTTGGTTCTGACAATTATTTTTTAACACTTCCTCTAACAAAAGCAAAGATTTTAACTATTTTTGTTCAATATTGTATTCCTAGTGCCTTGAAAAGTTTGGCCATGAGGGATGCACAATATAGATTGAATGAATGAATGAATGTAAATGATTCTGAAACAGAGAAGTGTTTTCATGATATGTATGTATAACATGGCGATGGTAGTCTCTGTCCAACATTGCCCATTGGAGAGCGAGGAATGACCAAGGGTCGCCACCAATAGCAACCCAATTTCTAACCAAGAGAGGAAGACAGCTTCCATCTCTCTTAATGGAGGCACCTTACACGAAGATAATTTCAGCCCTTTGTTTCTGAGTTATACTGATCAAGCAATATTTTTAATATAATTTTGCTTCCCAGGTAACTCTTAAATTTAGTGAGAGAATGCACTAAATTTTTGATTCAAGTACTCTAGCCTTTCTTGTTAGTTTTATTTCTCAATTAGAATTTTTAAATTAATTAGTCTCTTGTGAATTTGACTAGTATGAATCTATCTGTAAAGATCTTATCAATTTTTAATGTACTGACAAAAATCACCTCCTAGCCTGCAAAGTTGTAGAAAGAACACTGGTTTTGGAGGAAGACAGATCTGAGTTTAATTCTTAACTCTAATGATTTAATATGTGAGCTTTTTGGTGATGATTTTTCTGAACTTCAGTTTCATGATTTTCTGTTATGAAAATGTGGACAATAAGTGAGGATTAGATGAGATACAAGCAAAGTGCCTATAAGTGGCTCGTAGCAAATTTAATAAATGTTCCTTCCTTTTTTTTCTTTCCTCAAAGGAAGACTAACTGTCAGGTATTTGCTGATCCAAAAAGTGATGCTGTCTGTCAGCATGCTGCCAAAAAGCCTGCAAGTATTCCAGATGACTTTAATACTCTATGTTTTCCAAATTGAGATGTCCTCAGTGTCACAGCAGAATTTTCATGACTTCAGGTGTCAGCCCTGTTTGATCTCATTCAGGTGTTGAAGAGCCCCCTTAACCTACAGTAGCCCTGTCCATCTCCTATCTACCAGTCCTAGTCCTACCAACTGGTGAATCTGGAAATAGTCTCTTTGCCCTAAGCCTTTTGTGGACCTTAGGGTCCTGCGTGCCTTTATTAGAGAACCAGAACCAGAGAACCAGAACCAATAGAGATATGTAGAAATATTGAGTAGGATTTATTATAAGGAATTGGTTTATGTGATCATGAGGTTGAGAAGTCCCACCACCTGTTGTCTGCAAGCTGGAGACCCAAGAAGGCCAGTGGTATAGTTCACAGGCCTGAGAGCTGGAGAGCCAATGATGTAGACTTCAGTCTGAATCTGGAGGTCTGAGAACCAGGAACACAGAGGACAGGAGAAGATTGATGTCCCAGCTCAACTAATCAGGTAGAAAGTAAATTCAACCTTTCTTAGCCTTTTTGTTTTATTTGGGCCCTTAAAGGATTGGATGATGCCTACCCACATTGAGGAGAGCCATCAGCTTTACTCACATGTTAATCTCTTTGGAGATGCCCTTACAGACTCTCCTGAAAATAACATTTAACCAGAAATTCTGTTATTCCTAGGTCCAGTCAAATTAACACAAAAATTAACTGTCACAATACTTATTAAGCAACAGCATCCAAGTTATCATTATATTGAAGGCTGGCCCTTGGGTGGCACCTACCTTGACCCCAACCTCAACCATTTCTCACTATTATCTTTTCTCTACCTTGAGGTCTCAAGCCACTGGAAAGCTGGTGCTCCAGAGTTATATCACTGTATATAAAAATATATATATTTCACCCTATTTTTTTATATATCCAGTGGGCCAAAAAGTCTCATTTTCATGATACAGCAACTTCACTTCTTCAGATTTATTTGAATAGGAGAGAAAACAGATGATTGCTATATACCGAGGGATACAAATATGGAGATTAGCTTTAAAAACTGTAAGCAGTATTGCTGAATATGTATCAAATGACAAAATTGTAAACAATTTAGAAAATCAGAGTCTTTAAATTAAGCCTGGATATTGGTAAAATCTTCTAATTGCACCATTTACCTATCCCAGGAAGAAGGTATATATTGTTGATCATAATTCTAGTCAAAACAAGAGTTAATTCCTATTACTAACTTCTGATTAGTCTTCACTCTGGCTGATCAGAGCTTGAGCATTTCCCCACCCTGTGAGAGCTCCAGTAGTTGTTCAACCATACAACTTCCTGATCATACTTTGCCTACTCTTGTAAAGTTTCACTCCTATGCATATACAGCCTATTGATCAACAAAAACTCAAGTGGACCTCCATTAGAGTTCTTAGTTCTTTATCAGTATTGCTTCCTCCTTTCCAGAGCTGTTTCACCATCAGCAGATCCCTCAGCTTCCCTAAACCCTAATTTCTCCCTCCTCAACTCACTGAGGCTGCTGGGCTATGTTTGCATTCCTCTTCTCTGCTTCTACAGTCTTGATATTGATTTTAGGCAGAAAATTATCCAATCACAGGGCTCACCTTTTTTTATTTCTTTCTCTCAGGGATCACAGTTCTGTGGTCCCTATAAAGTTAATGTTTGAGAACAGTTGTTGCATGTGTATCTCCCAATTTAAATATTCATGGCAGGAGGTTAAGTCTTTTGTTACTTCATCTTGGCTGGAAGTAGAATTTTTAAAATGTTAATTTTCATATCTTTCCTGCATTCTAGATTGTTAGCAGAAAGCTCATTTTGGAAAACATGTTACAGTTTTAACAGAAATTCAGCAAAGACAATAACATTTTTTAAAGGCTCCAGCTGAGATTAATTATTTTAAATAGCTAGACATAAATTCTTCACAACAAGACTAGTTTTAGTTCAAGTATGATGAACAGAAAGCTGTTTGGTGCCAAGTGCATCTTTTTCATCTTTTGTCTGTATATTCTTCAGAATCCTACATAGGATTCTAAGTTTTAACATTGTGGCTATTTTTTTCTAGGGTGCTCACTTTTATTTTTTAAGGTGTTCAATTGCCCAAGAAGGGGCAATTGTTCTGAGCAGATATTTTGCTCTTAGTTGTGACAACATAACTTCTGAAAACTTATAGCTTAGTTCACTGTTTTTATTTGGCTACATAGTGTTTTCATTTCATAAGCTCTAAAAACATATCTTCTTTAGTTTCCCTTGTGTAACATCTCTTCTCTATCTACTAAATGACAGGCATCTTATTTTTCAAAACTGAAGGCGATGAATATGACAACTAAAATGAAAGGATGTATGAAATGTCACCATCCAGGGAGAATTTTAAATTCTCTAGACAATTCATTTGCTATCTAGGCTATCTGGAAAATGACTGCCAATTTCATTTTGGTTTGGTCCAAATTAAAGTATTTGGTTTGTATAAAGAAGAGCATGATATTTTATTTCTCTTCCACTCTATTCTTCATGCTTTTATTTTTCTTTTTAAAATTTCAATGCTAAAAATAAACCCAAGCCTTCTGAGGAATAGAACTAAAATTGTTGAGTAATTTTCCTTTATTCAAAACATTTCTTGCTGTTAGGCTCTCACACACACAGGTGTGCATAATGGATTAATTTAATAGACACTTTATCCACATTTTTCATTATCAGTACAGGCCAAGTAAAGGACATAGGTTTATTCATCAATTATTTCATTCATTTATTCACTCAATAAGTTTGTACTGAGTTCCTAACTATGATATGAAATAGTAAATTAAACCAATACATTCTCTGGCCCCCATAGATCTTATAGTAACAAGTCAGAGCTGAACAGTTAACATATCAACAAAAATAAATAATTGCAAACTATGATAGGTTATGTAGGAAACAAAAGTCCTTGTAATATTCACAGGGGCCAGAAAGCAGATTCTTTGGTAGAGTTGTCAGTAAGGACTCAAGAGGTGACATGGGAGCTGAGAAAGAAAGAATTAGAAGAAACCAGTAATGCAGAAATGGAAGAACTTTCTAGTCAAAGGGAACTGCTTGTATAAATGCCAGAAAGACTTGGCATTTCAAGTAACTGAAAGCAGGCCTGTTAACTGACTACAGTGAGCAAGTGAGAAAGCAATTGGAAAAGTAAGCAGGTACCATATTATTTAGGGCCTTTTGATCAAAGTAAGATGACTATATTTCATTATCAATGCAATAGAAAGCCCCAGAAAGAGTTAAGCCAAGGAGTTACATGAGATAATTTACATTTTTAAAAGATACAACTTAATAGTGTAGAGACTGTGTTGGGAGGGAAGGGAAGTCAAAGCGTAAAGCAGGGAGGCAATTACTATAAATTGTATAGAGGTGATGGAGAGGTCATGGTGCAGAGAAAGAAGTTAGACTGAGATATATTCTGGCTGTAGAAACACATGGACATGCTCTTGTGTTAACTGTATGTATAAATAGATTATGTTGCTGTTTATAGGAATGAGGGCATGGAAGAATGACATAAGGAAAGGGAAAAATCAGGAATCATATCCATATTTTTAGATTGAACATCTAGGTGGAAATAGGTGCCATTTACTGAAATGGGGAAAGAATGGAAATATTCTGAGTTCTCAGATTAGTCCAAAGCAAAATCAACATCAGCGATTGAAATATGAAAGCATCAGTTTTTCCACACTTTATTTATAATTACCAATATGACTGCATATTTGCATTTATTAGAGTCATCTCAAAGAAGAAATCAAGTGCAATAAATGTGATTAGGATTTCATTTAGAATTAATCGTCATATGACCAAGATTATACTTAATATATACATGTGTATATACATATATACACACACGTGCACACACTCACACGTGCACACACATATACACACATAACCTTTACCCGAATGGTTCATAATCTTCTAGTGTTTCCACATAAGTTAAAACTAACTCTCAACAAATCAGAAAGATATAAGGTATTGCTTAAGTCCTTCCTATTTCCTGTATTTATATAATTTGATATAAGAAAAGGCATCCTGAGTAACAAGGTTTAAGACTCCCAATGGGCTACATAAAAAAGTTCAGAAACAGCCTCTTAAAGAGGCTTCTGTGTACAAGATGATTGGGTACTGTCTACTGGTGTGGGAGAATAGATAGCAGGCATTTCTCTTCCCAAAAATATGGTATACTTTTTTTATACAATTATATATGCATTATATAACTATATATGCTAACCAGTACTTGACTTGTATAGAAATCTTACATAAGTAATACACACATTTAGCTAAATGTTCATTAATTGAATTTATTTATTTATCTCTTGCCAAGACTGACACCGATGCTTCTATAACATCCAGTTCATACTTCTTTCAGTGTACATACAGACTGTATTGTAATTGTCAGTTAATGATTACATTTTTTGAAAGCTAGGACTATTTTTACATTTCTAGTACCTGATACTTTGTTGACACAAAATAAATGCATATGATATAAATGAATGAATGAATGAATGAATAATCTAAGAGTACAGTGTTTTGTCCTTGCACTGTAATTTTACGTACCATTTATAAAGATAATACTG
>NW_011888824.1:1495310-1551234 GCF_000151845.1 Pteropus vampyrus | reverse complement strand
TGTAATTTTCTTTGTTAATGGAATATAAAATAATGCTGAATCATATAGCTGATAACTGACTTGGATTCTGTGATATTTAATAAAATGTTTGCCATAGACATTTGATTCATATCTCTTACTAAATTGGAGAAATCCACTTCTATTACAAGTTTGATATCTGTCATCATAATTGGATGTTGGACTTTAAGTTGTTTTTTGTTTTTTGGTTTTTTTTTTTTACTTCTAGTAAGAAAATCACGTTATCTATCCTCTAATTCATTAATGTGGAGAATTACATTGATATATTTTCTGATATTTAACCATCGTAGTATTTCTGTGATAAACCTATTGCTTATGCTGCATTTTTAAATACATACACTATTTGGTTCAATTAGCTGATACCATATTTAGAATTTTTGCATTTGTGTTTACCAGCAAAATGAGCTCATGGTTTCTTGTGTTGTTCTTCCCTGATGTTGAAATCAAGTTATACCACGCTCAGAAAATGAGCTAGGAATTGACTTTATTTTCTAGGAAAATTTGTATAAGTTACTATTTAACTATCAATTCCTTGAAATTGATAGAATTGCTAAATAATACTGTCTTGGCATCTAGCTTTTGGGATGAAAATTTCTTTAAAACAACAGTTTCTATTTCTTTAATATTTATTTACTCACATTTTCTATTTCTTTTTGTGCTGATTTCTCGTATTTTATTTTCTTCAGAAGTGTATATGTTTCATGATGTTTTTTAATTTCATTAACATAGTTATTTACTTTAAAAGTCATTTTAAAACTTTTATCTGTAGCCGTTTCAACTTATTTATTCTATGTATTATTTATTTTAACCATTTTTTTCTTTGAAAAGTCTTGCCAGCGGTCTATGTATTTAATTAATCTTTTCAGAGAACTTTTTTTGTTATTCTCGTCAATTTTTATTTTACATGTTTCTGTCCTTATCTTTATTTCTTCTTTCTTGTTTCTTTGATTTTGTACTGCTGCTTTTTCTGATTGTATTAATTAAATATTTAGCTCACTTAAAAAAGATATTTTTATTTCCTGATAAATATGCTTAAAGTAATAAATTTTCCTTATATTGTTTTATCTGTACCTCGCAATTTTTGATAAACTCACTTTTATCATCGTTCCATTCTTATTTTGTGATAGTCTTTATTAATTCCTTTTATACAAAAGCTGTATAGTAGTATACTTTATAAGTGCCATAATTGAAATTTTTTTCTAAACAGTCCATTTATTTTCTAATTTCATTTAAATTATTGAGAATTTACTGCTGCTTCTTCTATTGCCTAGTGCATAGGGAGATTTTACAAATTTTCTGTGTGCTCAAAAAGTCTCATTCTATTTGTCTATTTGTTGCATATAATATTTTTAGCATGTTCCTAATATATAGCTGGTTTCAGCTTCTTAGTAATTGAGTTATTTATATATTTAGATCTTTGTATCTCTTTGATAGAGGAAAACGTAAAAAATTTCCAACTAAAATTGGTGATTATTCTGTTTCTCCCTGCTGTTCTGTCAGTTATTACTTTTCTGTGTGTCTGGTTATATTGTTATGTATATATGTACTCATGGTAATACTACCTCCTTATTCTATTGTTCTTATTCTTTTTCATTTTTAGCAGCATACGACTGAATGTTCATTGTTCCTAATAGTATTTTTTGTCTTGAATTCTGTTATGTCAGACAATAACATAGCTTCTTCAGTTTTTTGTTCCTTGAACACCACATGTTGCTAGATCTTATTTTTTGAATAGATAATTGGTAAATTTTATCAGACATTTAAGTAAGAAATAATATCAATTCTACACAATTTCTTCCAGAAAATAATAGAGAACACTTCCCAACTCATTTTAAGAAGCCAGAATTAACATGACAGCAAAACCAGACAAAAATATCGTAAAGAAAATTATAGCATTATATCCTTCATGAACATATACATAAAAGTCCTCAACAAAATATTAGCAAATCGAATCCAGCAATATATAGAAAGGATAGTACTTCACAGCCATTCATATCATGGGAATGCAAGGCTGCTTTCAAAAATATAAAAATTAACATAATTTACCATGTTAACAGATTTAAAAAGTAATATCACATGATCATCTCAAAAATGCAGAAAAAACACTTGACAAAAGTCAACATCCTATTTTAGCTGTATTCTTTTTACCAGTGTCTAGCTACTACTGCTGCACGTGAGGTCCTATCTCTCTTTAAATTTGGAGCTACTTCGTTGTTCTGTGACCTCAGCTCCCCAAGAGTTTCAAGAAAAGTCACAAACTTGTAGTTTGTTCAGCTTTTTGTTGTTGGTGCTGGTGATACTGTAATGTGTAATAGTAGCAACTCTGCCTCTTTCAGCACGTTATATCCTAAATAGGAACTAAAAGTCATAATGACCATCTTCTTATTTCCAATATTTATAATATGTTCTTTTTTATATCTACCAGGACTTGTTTTATCTCCAACTATTTTGATTCAAACTTTATTTCAATAAATAGAAGTTACAGACTTCTATTTCCAGGAAAATGGAGTTGACATAATTTGCCCTATTGGTGCTGCTAAGCACATCTAAAATTCCCAGACATTATATGAAACCCAAATGTAGCACACCTCTTCAAGGTGGAGAGAAGAAGGCAGGTTGGCTAGGTACCTTGAAATGAAAGGAACGGCACAGGGTTTTCTTTTTGCCTCAGATATATTGGACTTGCAGCTGAAGGAGTCAGCAACCCAGATGTCATCTGGCATGGATGAAAAAAGTCCCAAGAAAAGCCTGTTCTCTCTAGTCAAAGGACCAGAAAATTGGGAGTCCAGCAAGAAAGAATGCTTTTTAGACAATAACTGCTCTTTTTTAGCCAAATATAATTTAAAAAAATTGTGGCTCTACCCCATTTATGCCAGCAAAGTCTCCTAATCCAAAACAAGGACACATAATAATGTTTTAGGACTCCTAGACTATGATATTGGGAACATTGCAAATGCAATCACTGAACCAGCAGATGGATTGGTTTAGCTCATGGTCATGAAGTTGTGGCTTGCTCCAATTACTTCCCTAGGTCCTCAGCTTTCCATAAAGCTAAAGAGCCAGGAGGCAGTTTAACAGTATTATTCTCATTTCATGGGTCAGAGAGCTGTACATGAGCCCACAGCTTTCCACAGTAAGCCTCTTTCCAACCTCTCATCTTGTACAGGATTCTAGCTCCCTTTACCTGTAGGGAATAGAACTCCTGGCCACCACTGCTGGCTTCTGGAACCAGATCCCAAAATGCTTATGGCTTCCATCCACTTATGTGTTTATTTCTGTGCAGTTTCTAGTTCATGAGAATTTCATCTTGTTTTTGAACATGGACATGTATTTTTAGTTTTCTATTTTATCTATCATTGCTATATGTTTGTAGAATAAGCTTAATGTATAAACTCAAATGTATTACCATTACCTGAAACACAACCTTAAGAATTTGCTTTTCACCTGCATTTTTATTTAGTGTGAATTGGTGAACAAATTTTAGTGAGTAAAAGAAAATAGCTACCAAATAAAAAAAAGGGGACAATTCATATTATATGATAACTTGCTAAAGATAACATTATAGTTATTAAAACTCTCTGTGTAATTGGGTTTTCTAACACTTAAGGGCATTTTATAGGGACACACATTTTTTTAAATGTTAAAAAAATATGTTGTATAGTATGAAATATCCATTAAATTAACATGTTAACAAAACTATTCACAGCCATTTGCTAAGCTTACAAAATATTTCATTTCACCTACCCACAGACAACCAATAAATTGCTACCAACTGATATTGATAAATACTCAAAAAATGAAAGTAGCAGTGACAAGAAGCTCATCTTTTACCACATATGCATCAAAGTTAGTCAGACCACAGAAACAAAAGGTTAATGTACCTATAAACTCTACACATACGTCATCCTTCTTCTATATGTTAAAAGGAATTGTGCAGGAGAAGAATTTGGGGAAAATTAAATGCCAGTTTTGCAGACTATCATCTATAAGCACAAAATAATGAATAAAATTCTGTTGTTTTCCTTTTCATTTCTATTTAATATATTTTAAGTTACATTCTTAGCTAAAAATAACATATCTTGTTAA
The DNA here is from genome assembly GCF_000151845.1 of Pteropus vampyrus. Taxonomy (NCBI): domain Eukaryota; kingdom Metazoa; phylum Chordata; class Mammalia; order Chiroptera; family Pteropodidae; genus Pteropus; species Pteropus vampyrus. The sequence continues at coordinate 1,547,130 of NW_011888824.1, read as the reverse complement.
TTATCTTTCCTGCCTACACCCTGATATACTGCATCATCTAGTTTATGTCTGCATTGCGTGGAGAGATTTGGCTCTCTTTCAGTTCCTTTAATAAGAGTGGACAGTCAACCCAGATAACTCAGGACAAATGTTCCACTGGGGCCCTGAAGCATCTTGCTTGTTACCCATATTAATCACATTAACTACAGCGTGGCCAAATTCCATTTCATGCTGTGTGGTATGGAGGCAGTCTTAATGTTTTATAATTATGCCTTGCAAATTCATTTTTACCCGATTTGTTTGCCACAGCACAAGGTAAGCACTATTCACTTAAAGAATTGGAAGGGTCAAAAACTGAACACAATTTTCTAGGATATGAGTTCCACATCTTATACATTAATAAATAAGTTAAACAAACTTGATCATAAGAAATGATATTTTCCTTATTGGCATATTCCTATAGCCAAAACAATAAAAACATGAGAACTGAGATAAGTTGCACATAGTCCAAGCTTAAACAATACCTCATTAATTCATAGTCTCTCAATATCAGCACTATTGACATATTGGGCAAGATAATTCTTTGTTGTGAGGAGCTGTCCTGTGCATTGTAGGATGTTTAGCAGCATCTCTGGCCCCAACCAGCTAGATGCCAGTAGCAACCCTGCCTTTCAAGTTAGGATAATCAAAAAATGTCTTCAGGTATTAATAAATTTCCTCTGAGGGTACGAAATCTCCCCCACCCCATCCCTATTAAGAACCAATGTTTAAATTTGAATTTTTTTTTTTCAGGATATTGGTATTTTTTACCTTCCAAGTCTTCAGTTTCCTGGGTATGGCTATGACCTTAGAATTTGTCTATGCAGACGCAGCCACTATAACACTGCTTTTCCCCTAGTCTATATGTGGATAATAAATATTATGAATATTAACCAGCTGCTCTGGTCTGTTTGCTCACTCCACCACCAATTCTCATACAACAACAAAAGAGCTGCCATTTGCCCAGAGATCGAGGGGAAATTTCTCAACACTCAGTAAAGAAACCAAATTCTATGATTTTAAGGCTTAAAAGCTATCTGTGGAGAGCCATAAATGAAATTTATATTGACACCTCAATTTCTTTAATGACTAGAACTTCATTAATGTTGTATTTGAAATAAGCAATATGAATTATGTGATTTGTTTACTTAAGATGTTTACATTCAAGGCCTCCTTATGCATAGAAAATCTCAATGCTGCTAGTAAACTAACGCACAAGTGATTTATATAGAACTCTATAATTCTCTACAAATCAATCATTACATACATGTTGTCGATCTGAAATAAATTATTTAAACATACAATGTTTTTCTTGACCCTTTAATAGAGACTGGCTTAGTTTCTAAAAGAAGGTTGATTGCCATGGCTTTCACATAATTCCAAATGCTATTCTTGTGTACCTTTTTAAGCATTCTTTTTAAAAATCCTGATTTGCGACAATGTAATTTGCACATCTGTATCCTTAGATTGGCTCTGTATCTTTTAACTAGTGCTTTGAAGTAATTTTCTGACGTATATAGAAATAATCTATAAGCACAGTCTATATGCTTATGACTATGTGTGAATAACAAAGTGAACCAGAAGCATTAACACAGAGAGTTTGATGTAAGATAATTTTATAAGACTCTCCAGGGAAATAGACTTGAGTAAAAGGTTATACATTTAGCACTGTATATGCAAAAGATAATTCACATCTTTTTTTATAGGTATAGACACACATAAGCATGAGTTTAGAAATAAAAGGACTAAGAACAAACACATGAATAGTTATTACTATTAGTTATTAATTTTACATTCTTTTTATTTTCCCAGAGTTTGATAAGAAAGACAAGTAGTCAGTGGGTAGAAAAAAAGGTAATTTGCAGATCAAGAAATACAATTAGTAAGCAAATTTTGAAAAATATACAACTTAGCTGGCAATCACATGTATAAAAATTAAACCAAGATGACATATTTGTTTTGTGTCTATTAAATTAGAAAGAATATTTTAAACTAGTAATATTAAATAACAATGACAGCTTCTCCCTAACTTGCATACATTCTTAAGGCGTTATTATTTCTTTAGGAAAACATTGGGAATTGTTTAAGAGCAATTTATAATATCTGCTCATTTTCAAGTAGACATATAATTTGATCCAATTTACAGCACTAAAATTTATCTTAGAGACTATGTCTCTAAAAATAGGATTTCTGAGACAAAGGTTTTTTTTTATCTTAAACTTTAAAAGATTGTAGCAACTTATTTATCAAGAACTACACTTAGAAATAAATCAATATTAAAGAAACAAGATCTAAGATATAGCAAAACTATATGAATAATAACATAAATCATCAATGTTTATTTTTTTAAAATCTGAAGCAAGCCAGGTCTCCTGAAATAGGGAAATTTTTATGTAAATTATGAAACATCCATAAAATAGAATATAATACAGTTATTAAAACATATGTCAAGTTCATATGATATATAAAATGTAAACTAATTAAAATAAAAATAAAAGAATATTTGGAAAAAAGAAGAAAAACAGAAGTGATATCACAGTAGAGATGTAAGTATTCTTAACACAAACCACAGATGTAGAGGTGAGAAGTAGCACAGAGAGGGATTTCAACTATTTGGCATCTGAAGTTTCATTTGGTTAAATGCAAACTGATAATTTTTACTTGCTCTGCTGAGAATTTCAAGACTAAGGAAGGAACAAGGGGAATGATTCATTCTCCAGCAGGATACAATGGTAATACATAAAAGGGCTTTACATTTGAAAAGCAAACTCCTTCACATATCTATTCACAATGTCTCATCTCAATTTTAACCAATCTCAATAGTAAATAACTCTTTCAGGATTTGTAAGTGGTAGAAATCTTGAGAGTAGGTAACTATACCATTTCAGAGGTCAAAATAGTCCAATTGAGAAAATCTGGGTATAAAATCATGTTTTGCCAGACCTTGTAAAAGTGAATTTCCAAAAGCTTAGAGGGAACTGGAAGGTGAGAGGAAAATGAAAAGCATGGAAAAGAGAAGATGGCTCAAGAGATTTTGGGGGTTCTCTGCAGTTAAATTTTGATGATACAATTATCACAATGAGGAAGGGTATGGGAGGGCATTTAAAAACCAATCTAAATCAAAATGAGATATCACCTCACACCTGTCAGAATGGCTATCATCGAAAAATCAGAGAACAAGTGTTGTTGAGGACGTGGAGAAAAGAGAACCCTCATACACTGTTAGTGGGAATGCAAATTGGTGCAGCCACTATGGAAAACAGTCTGGAGGTTCGTCAAAAAATTAAAAATGGATCTACCTTTTGACCCAGGAATTGTACTTCTGAGTCTTTATCCAAAGAAAACCAAAACAATAATTTGTAAAGATCTATGCACCCTATGTTCATGGCAACGCTATTTATAATAGCCAAGATATGGAAGCAACCTAAATGAGCATCAATAGATGATTGGATAAAGAAGTTATGGTTCATATGTATGATGGAATATTCCTCAGCCTTAAAAAAATAAAATGAAATCCTACCATTTGCAATGTCCCTGAGTGACCTGGAGGTTATTACGCTGAGTGAAATGAGTCAGAGAAAGATAAATACCATATGATTTCACCTATATGTGGAATCTAAGGAACGAAAAGAACAAACTAATCGAAAACAGACTCATAAATATAGAGGACAATCTGTTGACAGCCAGAGGGGAGGTGGTTTGGGGGGCTGAGAGAAAGTAGTAAAGGTTCAAAGAGGTACAAATTAGTAGTCGATAGATGGTCACAGGGATGGGGAACACCAGCAATCCATTTCTATGAAACTATCCAGAGGAGATAACATGAATTGAAAAACAAACTAACGAAATCCCTTTATATTCAAAGATATCCATTGCACATTGTCTAAAAGTCTGAAAAATTGGAAGATCCTAAGTGTTTGGCAATAAAGAAATCATTAAGTATATTGCATACCAGTGTGACCTTTACAAAGAGTTTTTTTCTTAACTTAGAAAAATACTTGAATGTCAAGTTAATAAGTAAAAGCAGGAATAAAATTTTATATGTCATAAAGTTTGAAATGATTTTTTCATACCTTATAGTATTTTCTACAAAGAATGTGTGTTACTGTCATAATCAGAGAAAAACAGACATTATTTAAAAGTGTATATAACATATGTATAAAAACCTGAAAATATACTAGATATCACCAGTAGATTTTCCCCTCTCTATCTACTAAGATTATGGTTAATTTTTTTACACATTTCTCTATATTTTATATATATTTGTAAACTAATATATCTAATAAATATTATTATGAATTCATAATCAGAAAATAAGTTTTTAAAAAGGGAAGTCATAATATTATGTATAAAATATTCCAAATACAGTCGTATAAGAATTTTTAGATTGTTATCTGAAAGAAACTCATTATTTCCAGAGAGCTTTCATTTTGGCATAGTATCTAGCTCAAGAAATACTTGTAAGGTAACAGATATTTAATAAAGGCTGTTATAATCAGAGATGCATATAGAGCAAAGGAATTTTTAGCTAATTAAAAGACTTTGTCTGCGAAGTATTGAAAAATGGATTCCTGTCAGACTGAAGGGAGGTTTCTGATATGAATGCCTTGTTGGATGTTGTCCTTGCATGATTACAGAAGCATGTTTAGCCAATAAGGTTGTGAGGCAGTCCTGGAAAAGCTAGCTTAGAGGCTCTGTGACAGAATCAAGATGTAAAAACATCTCGAATCAATGGAATAAAATAAATAATACAGAAACATGCCCTTATATTTAGAAAAATTTCAATGTAAAATAAAGGAAGCTTTGTAAGTCAATTCAGAACAGTTGCATTAGCTAATAAATGATACTGGGCAACATGGCTATTTGGAAGAAAATATCAAATTATATCTTTACTCATACCATACCCCTCAATAAATTCTAGGTGATTTAAAAGAGTTAAGATTTAAAAATGAAAACCACAAAGTGAAAATAATTTAAATATCTGCTTTTCTAATTCATAAAACATTTAAAACATTCACAAAAAGAAGGTCAATAATCTAAAGTTAAAAACCTGATGTCAAAAACTACCACAAAACTAAAAGGCAAGAAAAGTGTGTGTTGGTGGGGGAGGGAGATATGCAGAACAATATGACATGGGCTGCTGTCCTTAGTTTACAAGGAATTCTAAGGTAAACATTAAAATCCCAGTACGAAATCAGCCAAAGACACAAATAGGTAATTTATATAAGAAGTAGGAATGACTAAGAAAATGATTCAAACTCACTACAAAGCAAAGGAATTCAAATTAAAAGTAAAAATTACTTTTCACACTTAAAAAAATGTAAAAATATTATCAATTCTCCATTCTGGGAAATGTAGGGTAAGATAAAGTACCAATGAAAGCAAAAATATCTCATGAAATTTGGCTGCAAAAATTGACAATGTTTCAATCTTTCCAAAAAATAATATATCAGACTTAAAATGCTCATCCTTGAACCAGTAATTCTACTTATAGTAATTTTTCCTAAGGAAATAAAGAGAGATTCAAGTAAAATACGGAACTGAAAACAACCCAAAAATTTATCAATAAAGAAGTTAAATAGATCATTATGCATGAATATCATTATATTATGCAGATATTGAAGATTTGTTCAAATAAATTTTAATAAATAAGAATATGCTTGTTATATATTTAAGAGAATAAAATAAGATAAAACTCTACATATGATATTATAATCCCATGCAATACATTTATAAATACAAAACACAGAATCAAATATCTTTTGATTATAAGGTTTTAGTTTCTTCTTTGGAAATTTTTGTATTTTTCTATAAGAATATCTTCCATAATTAGAAAAAAATGGGCTAGTAAAATACAAATAATAAAAAATGTAACTAGTATTTATTTAGCATTGTTATGTTCCAGACACCGTGGTGATTTAGATAAATTTCATTTAATCCTCAGAACAACAATCTCAAATACTTATTATTATAATACCCATTTTACATTGGTATCTTATATAGACCAATATAGACTGCTCTAAAACTTTCATAAGACAAAATTAACTGACTCTCAAAATAATTGCTTTATTGCTAGTATCTGGAATAGTGCTTAATAAAAGTATATTGAATAAATGTATTTAAATCAACTATACGGAATTCAGTAGAATAACATGTCAGACTCTTCATTTAGGTAAAAAAAAAAGCCAGGGGGCATGGCAAGAGAGATGTGGCTTAGCGTTGCTTGTGTTCTCAATTAGCCTTGGGTGCCTCAGAGGGCATGAAGTTCCCTACTTTGGAAGTGCTCTTTAATTACCTGACTGCAAGGTTGAGGAGATGAAATTTATTTGGAATGAAAACATGATTAGCTTTCCTCTGTGGTTTCCTCCACCTTTTGAAATCATGTTAAAAAGTGTTTTTTTTTTTTTAAACGACTGAAATCAATATTTATTATCTGCAATTTCACATCGCAAAACCACTGTTAACCTCAGAGCCAAATGCTTTTTTTTTTTTCCTTCAGAATTTTTCCATTAAAGGAATATTTTCTTAGAAGCAAATTGAGAATTCTTAATTCTTTTCCAGGAACAAGAGAGATGAAAGACACTCTGGCTGAATTCCACATGTAGTCCCGAAGCTTTATCTGTCAAGAGAAGAGTGAATACTTTTCTTCACTTCTTCCATTTTTCATAAATCAACTTCATTTTTGACTCTGAGTTATTATATTTCAAGCTGGCAGGATGTGAGTCACTTCTACCCCAAGTCAATATATGTGGAAGTTCTAGACTATTGGCATGCGTGGCAGTACCAAGGCATGAATACAGTGTATCATCCTGTTGGCATGGCCCCATACTGGCAGCACTAGTACTATGCTTTCTATGAGGGCATTTTAGGGATGCCGGTAACCCCAATACTAGGTCTATCATGCTGAACTGCTGCTTAGCTGCCTCACCCAGTGTCCAGCCTGCTGTTCAGGCACTCGCTCAGCTCTATTGTCTCTTCCTGTGTGAAGTCCTACTCTGTTTTGAGGTGGGCTTTAAGTAACAACTCTTTCTTCCTTCTTTTCTTCTAAGCCACTCTGCACCTTTTGTAGACTCTCTTCATCAGGTTTTGATATAAGCCAAGAAGTCTTGGAGACTACATTTTCCTTCATGCCTTGTCTCAAAACTCCTTTACAAAAGAAGGCTAACAGGGTTGAACATGCCTCAATCCTGAGGAAAAAGTCAAAGTTTAAAATGCAGAAGGAGAGATTTTGGGATTTGAAGTCTGGGTATAATATTAAGTCCTACATCATATATGGCTTGGTAGATGGAACATTAACTGCCCAGATATCAATTAAATACAAATTAGATACCAATTTAGTGGCAGAATATATCAGGGTATAGATATGTCATAATTTATCTGTCACCTGTTGGTGGATATTAGTTTGTTTCCATTTTTTACTTTGGCAAGCAATTGATTAATAAACATTCTTGTACATGCATTATTACGTATTCCTGTTATTTCTATCATAAATATTTCTAGAAGTGGGTTAGAAGTTATGCACATTTTAAGTGTAAATTATGCAAGCATTACTTTCCAAAATTGCTATGTAAAAATCAACAATCTCACTAAATGCATATGAGAATACCAGTTTTCCAAACACTCTTGCCAATAACACCAGTTACCAATCTTTTTAATTTTGCTAATCTGATGGATAATAAATGATAAGGCATTTTAAAATTTTTACCTTTTTTCAACTTCTAGTTTGGCAAGCATCTTCTAATATATTTATTATCCACTTGCAATTCCTTTTCTGTGAATTATCTTATTTATAATCTACCCAGTTTTATATTTTGCTATCTTTTCATTAATTTCTAGAAGAGATTTTAAAAAAAAAAATAAAAATTTTTTCAGACTACCTAAATTTGATTTTTAAAATAATCTTTTACCACATAGATATTGTAAATTTTTATATAGAAAAATCTATCAATTTGTTTCCTTTTTGTTTTGTTTCAATGGGTTTCTTGTCTTACTTAGGAAACTGTACTCAATCTGGGATAGTAAATATTCTCCTGTATTTTTTTTTCAATATTTGTATAGATTACTTTTATATTTACTTTTTAATTCACAGGAAAATTCCTTTAAATATGGTGTGAGGTAGGGCTCTAGACTTATTTTCTTCCAAATTATTTCAACAATATTTATTGAGCATATCACCTTCCTTTCTTTTGGCTTATTTTTATTCTCCATTTGTATTTAATAAAATAAGTGTTATAAATTGACGAACCACAAATATGTTTGGTTTGGTTTGGTTTGGTTCACGTTTACTTTTCTATTTTTTTTTTCTTTTGCTATTTCTTATTTTATTTTTTTTTAAGCTTTTAATTGTATAAGCCTAGCATCTATTCCCCAGTCCCCTCAGATCCCACCACTCTCTATTGTCCCATAACAAAATGTCACATCTCTACATCTCTGTTTGGTCACTGAAAGCATTTGAGTTTTCACTCCTTGACATTAATTCTTATGACAAATTGTATTCTTTTTGTTGATCTTAGATAAATTGTTATTTTGTTTTCTATTTTTTTCACCTCAAAGTCAGTTATAAATGTATTTTTAATATCCGTGTTTATATTTTTCTATTAATTTGATTGTTATTTTATCAGAAAATGTCCTTATAAAATCTCTACCTTAAGGAATGCACTAAGGTTTTCTTTCTGGGTTAATATATAATTGATTTTTGTGAATGCTTCATGGGCATAAGAGAATAATGTATATTTTTGTAGGATTTAAACTTCTGTAAATAATATTACACTGATTTTGTTTATTTTACTATAGTTATTCAAATTCTTCATAACTACAGATGTTTTTGGCTATATGATTTTTCAAATTCTTCAAAACATTACTAAATTCTGTACTATTGTCTTGATTTTATCAAATCTTGAATTTCTCATTGTTTATACATTATGTATTTCACAGCTTTATTGTTTGGTGTATAAAGATGAATAATTGTTATACCTTCTTTGAACATAGTAAATTTCATGATGATATAGCTTAAGACTTACGGTTGTAAATTTTACTTTAATTGATATCAATATTGCCACTTTGTTTTTATTCTGTTTTTCATGCCTGATTTTGCTACAAATGCTTATTTCTTTACCTTAAAATATTCCTTTTTATTTTTAGATATTAACTTTTGATTTTTAAATTACTCTGAGACAAAGACTTTCCTGGCTGTGTTGTTGAGATGATTGAATGAAATATGATAGAATGCAAAAGTGCCTCCTATTGTGCAAAGAAAATCAGTGCTCGGTGAATGTTAGTTTCCTATAATACATTTTTTTTTTCTTTCTTGGAGCTCCATCAAGGGTGAGGGTATATTTTCAGGAAGACAAAATTGGACTGAGATGTTGTAAAGAAACTATACTCTACTAAACTCTGTTGCAACTGTCCTATTTTGGGTTATGATATATTAATAGCCATTTCTGTGGAGTATTGAAAATATAAATAAAAGGAGCTGATGAGCAAAAATTTGTCAGGGCTTTTCTCTTTGTATCCAGGATACTAGTGTTTTGTTTATAGACAATTAGTAAGATTCTACAGACAGACAGAAGTATTCCTCATGAATATATCTATAGAGCTAGCTGGCATACAACCCACAACTGTGTCCAAAATTGCATATTATAAAAGAAAACAGGAAATGGGAAAGTGTAACAAGAAATATCTTCAGGGAGAGGCTAGCTGGCTGTTTTACAATGCCATTAGATAGAGATTTTTTTGCTTTGTAGTGATGGAGTCAATTCCATTTCTATTTAAAATAAGATACCATAGTGATCAATTCTCAAATTATAGTGCTAATTAATTCAATTTTACTGTATAATAATAGAGTGCAGTAAAAATAATCTGACACTACAAAATCTGTCTAATTAGAATCTCAGTTAATTCATGGAGGAATAGATTTTCTACTCTATATCTAAGATGAATCTCCTTAAACATATTTTACAACAGGCATATTTTATAAGATTATACTCTCATTCTAATGCTCATGCCAGTCATTTGATACTGCCAGTTACTACCCTCACCTGAAAGTTTTCTCTAAATTGTTTCCTCTTTGGTTTAATTGTTTTAAAAAAATTCTTAAGATCAATAACTTAACTCACAAAACAATCATGAGAGGGATCTAAGTACACATCTAGTTCAACCCTCTATTTATGAAGAAGCAGAGGCCCAGAGGTTAAGTAACTTCTTTAAGGCCACAGGGCTAGTCAGTGTCAAGACTGAAATGGAACTCATGATTCTGATTGCCCAGAACATTGACATTTTATTCTAACACTGGCAATGTGGAATACATTTCAGAATATAAATAGAATGTTTTCTCTGTGATTCACAAGATTATGAGAGGAAGTGCTATGAGCATTAAAAAAATAATACAGGTAAAAACAGATAACATATTACCTAGTACTTATGATATACACATAAAAGTTATTTGTACTCATATGTCTTCCCTCTGCTTAAAATATTTTAAAATATTCATACATTTCCATAACTCAGCTTAAAAAATCAAGTGCTGCCAACACTGTGAAAACCCCTTTATGTAAAATTCCCATCCCATTCCTCCAAATTAACTTTAATTTGGATAATTGATATTTCAGCATAGTTCTCTATGATTCTATCATTTTTGATGATTTCATATATATATATATCAAAAGCATTATATGTTTTAAATTCTACATAAATGCTATAATGTCATATGTATCTTGAAACTGCTTTTTTTCACTCGACGTTATTTTTAAAGATTAATTTATGTTGATATAATTACCTCCCATTTATTCATTTTCATTGCTGTACAATATTCTGGTCTGTGATGACATCACAATAAAAAGACTTGATCTTCTGTTAAGAGTCTTTAATAGGATGTTTCCAACTTTTTTGCCATACAAACGATCCTGCTGTAAACATAGATATATGTTTTCTTATGTACATATATAAGAATTTCTCCAGGAGATAATCTTAGGAATGAAATTTTGTTGAGCTAAGGGTGTGTGCATCTTCAGCTTAACTAGATGTTGTCAAACTGCAGTCCGACTTGATACACCAATTCAGTGCAGAAGAGTTCCTGTTGCTCCAAGACCCTGTCAACTCTTGGAATTGTCAGACTTTAAAATGTTTAGCAATTTGAAAGATATGAGATTGTATTTTACCATGTTTTAATTTGCATTTCCTTAGTTAATAGACAAATTGATAATCTTTTCAAGTTTATTGGCCATTTGTGTTTTCTTTTTTTGTGAATTGGCCATTCGCATATTTATTTAGCTCATTTTGCTATTGAATTTTAGACTTTTAAAAATTATATATAGTCTGATAGTAATCTTTGGTGATAGTAATCTTTTATCTGCTAGTTTATGGTTTGTCTTTCAACTGTGTCTATGGTGTCTTTGTGGTCAAGAAGTTTTAAATTTTAATTTTTGTACTAGTCTTTATGCTTGGGTATTTTAAAAGAACTTCTCCAGCTTAAGATCAAAGAAATAATTTCCAACACCTCTAAATTTAAATCTTTTATCTTTAACATTTAGTTTTTTAATCCACTTGGAATTCATTTGTGTGCACTGTTTGAAATAGAAATCCAAGTTATATTCTATTCAAGTGTAATCCAATCTTCCCAGGACTATTTCTTAAATTCTTTTCCCACTGCTTTATAATGTCATATCTATACAATTCTATCAATTCCATTTGTTTATTTGTTTATCCCTGAATTAATAACATATTATCATAGTTATATAGTTTTATAGTTATATAAATTAATATCTTGATATGCGGTAGGCTAGTCACCCTTTACCTCTGGTTTTACTGTAAATTTTGACTTCTTACTCTTTTTAGAGCAAATGATTAACACAAGCAAAAATTTCAGAAAGGTGTCAAACCTCACGAGAGATTGACAAAGCACTACAGTCGGTATGTGGTGGTGGAAAGTGCACTGAACACTGAACCACAAGCAATGAGAAGTGATGTGATGTTCACAAACTCTCTAGTTTTCTCATCTTGAAAATGAGTTTTATCATTGGTTAATAAAAGTTGCTATTTTGATATTGCAAGAGCAGCAAGGCTGATGAAAAAGAGAAATCTGTTTACAGAAAAAGGAAGTAATACATTCTAGGGGACATCTGTGTGTAGATGCCTAAAGAGCAGCTGGATGGGCCTCTAGAAAGGACAGACCTGGAAGATGATATTCAAAGCCATCTGCAGAGAAGTACTTTTCCACTGGGATTTAGGTGTCTCATCTGAAGCTTAAAAAGAACAGAATGTCTCCCTTGGCTGAGTGATAGAGTAAGCTACTTAGCCTTGATATGAAACAGAGGTATAGATGGAAAAACAAACAAACAAACAAAAAACTAATGGTTTGAAGGCCAGGTTAAGTTGAATTAAATATCTATTCACTCTTATGCTTATGCAATTGATCCTTGAGATTTCCTTTCTCTAGAAAAATAGTCATTGTACTTACACAACTGACAGACTATATGTCATATAAAAATCCAACGGAATGGAACACCATTAAAAGATAATAAAGAATAGGCCACCTATATACACGATTCAGGGAAGAGAAGCACTTTGATTTGTATGATGTAGTAGAAGAGATTATTAACAGCAAATGTGTTCCCCTGTTTAGAGTGTCCATGACAAATTTTATCATGTACAGAAGCTCTTGGCCATGCTATCTGGTTAAGGGCTAATTGCCTTCTCAGTTTAGAAGTATAGACTCAAGATTTACGGCGATATTATTAGCACCACCGTTTTAACAGCCAGCTTCATATCAACTCAGGGTTCCTACTGGTGAGTAGAGAGAAATGAGATAGAATTCTAGAACTTAACCAATAAAGCATATTAAAGACAACTGAAATTAAAACTAAAAGCTATTCTTGTCCTTTGAGAGCCTATATGGAGGTGTTAGAATTTCATAAATTAAAGAATTAAGTAGGGTATATAAATCACCAATTAAAACAACTAGCCTTCAATGACTCATTTTATACTTCTGGCAAACCTACAAGATAGGTTAATTGTCTTCTCCATTTTACAAGTATTAAAATAGGTGTAGAAGTTGTACTTGTTTAAATGACTGAGTTAATAAGGCAGAGCTAGAATTTAAACCCAGAGAGCCTCTCTCTTTCTCCTTTTAACATATTTACCATACTTGATTTTACTCCATGGCATGGAGGTTGGATTATAGAGTGTTCTGATAGAGAATCCAAGTCTAGCAGTCTGAATTCATATCTACTAGTCAGTGTTTTCATTCAGTGAGACAGTAACCTCAATTTGTTTTGGTGACTTAATTTCACATTCCCATAGTGCCCTGAGCTTTGTCTCATTATGTTAACATATTACATAGCAGTTGTGGGTTTATGTTTCTATTTTCCTAGGCATTTCGAGAACAAAGATTGTCATTTTCTCATCTTTGTATCCTCAGGGATCAGCACTGTGCCTTAGTAGACACTGAATAAATGTTTGCTGAGTGAGTAAATGAAGAGCATCTCCACTTTAAATTATTTTAAAATTCTTAATTTTACCATTAATAAAACTGAGGCAGAAATCAATAAAGTTGACTCGCCAAGACCCACGTTCACTAAAAAAGTGGACACAAGACCCCTTGTACCCAAAATCGTCACTTGGTACTCTTTTCACCATGGATAACTTAAATCTATGAACGTGAATAGGAGGAAACAGGGAATCTGCCCATAGAGTGAGAAATCCAGATATTTTCTGTTACCTACTGACACCATGAAAAATGGTTTGTTTCAGTTTTACTTCTCATAAAAACAGAGATGCCACTGTTACTATCTCATGGACATCAGTACAGTGACGACTACGTTTTCTTTGCACCTGGATGAAACAAGTAGCATTAGTAAGTGTTCCCATTATAGAATCATTAATGAGGCAATTTGTTAAATCAGTATCCCCTTATAAACCACAATCAGACAAATGAGCTAGTACATTTGAAGTTATAGAGAAAATAAAATTCTCAGTAGAAATAAAAATGAGGCTATAGCCACATATTTGTGACATATTAAGTTCACCCACGAGTCATCGTATGAAAGACTCAGTACATCCAGCCTAACCGATGGATACAGTCATAAGGGTGCTGACAGACAGGATAGCTTTATTTGGGAGGACTCTCCTTTTCCTAACCCCTTGAGTAATAAGACATGGCCAGAAATGTTTTCAAAGGAATTATAAGGAAATTTCACTGATTCTTATGCTCTGATAAAATGAGCAGCCCAGGAAATAGTTTTTTAATCAGAGACCAAGTCTTCTATGATCTGATGACCACAAACTCCTCTCTACTCCATAATGCTCATTATGCTGAAACATATGTCCATCTCATTACTGTTACTATTTCTCCTAGCTTATCTAAATGACCTCCTCCCACACTTTCACTTATAAACCTGTGATGGTTAATCGTATGTGTCAATTTGACTGGGTGAACAGACTTCCAGATTGCTGATAAGACATCATTTCTGGGTGTGTCTATGAGTCTATTTAAGGAAGAGATTTGAATTTGTAGATTGAGAAAAGAGCAGCATCCCTCACCAATGTGGGTGGGCATCATTCAATTTGCAGAGGGACCAAATACAACAAGAAGGCAGAGGAAGGACGAATTCTCTCTCTTCTTGAGTTGGGATATCCATTTCCTCCTGTCCTTGAACATTGGACCTCTTGGTTCTTGGGCCTTTGGACTGGGACTGAATTACACTACCGGCTCTCCTGGTTCTCCAGCTTGCAGACAACAGATTGTGGTATATCTCTGCCTCCAGAATCACATGAGCCAATTTCCACATATATCCTATTGGTTCTGTTTTTCTGGAGAACCCTGACTAATAAAAATCGTACTCTTGGAAATACTCGGACTTCTGCTCTCACTTCTATATTCAGTACTGACCTAAATCCCTGCTTCAGCCACTCCTGTGACATAGCTATTAACATTCTGCCTTTTGAGACTCTGCAGCAGCATCACCAAAGACCCCAAACCCAGGATCAAAGCCAATGAACCTTCTTTGGTCCTATGCTTGGGCAGGGGCAGAAGCCATTTGTGAACTCTCAGCTTGGTCCCTCAGAGTACCTAATAAGTGTGTGCTTCTACTGGTGACATTGCGACATAAGGAGGATCTTATCCAATATGAGAAGTAACATCGTGTGCTGCCACACATTCCTTTTTATTTGCTTTTTATCAATATTTTGGAAGAACATGCACAATCACTCTGTGCAGTGCAGACTTTGGGCTCTTCTGGGTCTGGCTTCACCAGCGATGTCTCAGACTCACTAGCAAGGGAACAGCCAGTACTTAGGAGCACTAACTCGCCTTTCTGCCTCTGGCTACCCTGCATCCTAGAAAAGACATTTCTACACAACCTAGAAAGCAAATAGTCACATTCCCACTCTCTCTTTTTCTTAACTCTGCACCAAAGAAACACCTGGACATTACCTGAAGCCACCAATTCCTCCAGACAGGTGATGTCCAGAAAAGAGCACAGGACTACAAGTGGAAGCTCCAGTCTTTGCATCTTGGATTGGATTCTAATTGAGATAATAAAACTGTTGCCTTACTAAATGTTTCTTTTGTTCCTTCCTTTATTAAATAAGGAAAATTAAATTCACCTTATCAGACAGATGAGCAAACTAAGGATAAAACCAATGATATATGTAAGCTGATGTTGGGATTGCAAAAAAACACAAAGTATCAGGTCATTATTGGGATAATAATGATGCAGAAGGGTAAGGAAGCCTTTACCTCCCCGATAGCCAAAATAGCTTATACAACTTCACAGAGCAATTGTAATCTTTAACATCCGTAGAGTTTTACAGAGCACTTTCACATAAATTATTCCATTTAATACTCATATTGACATTAAAATATGTGTGGTTGTTTTTCTTTTTTTAAAAAAAATGAGAAAACCGAGTTCTAAAGAAATTAATCTACTCTAGAAAGCTCAGCCACTTACGAGTTACATTAACTTTGGTCTTCTGACTCTTATTTTCTTTTTATAACTCTTCTGTTTTAAGGAAAGGATTGCATAAAAAGTTGTATTAAAAGTATTACATTTAGTACTTTGTTATTTGTGCAAGACAAAAATGCCCCGTGGGCATATAATATTCTCGAATATAATTATTCCTTTCATAAAACCAAATTATCCTTGAAAATTATTAAAAGATTTTACTCAGATTCGTGTATGTGTTATGTGGATTGATATTTTCTGCAGAGGTTATTAACTACTAAAGAACATTTTTACTATTCTCTTAGTTAAATAGGCTTCCTCATTACAGAAACAAAAACTGTATATGGAATTAGATGGCAGCTTTAGTAATTACAGCTAAAACCAAATGTAAAGACATAAATGAAATAAATTATATCTAAATAGAAGCATTTTTCAGACAGCTTGTATGAAGCATCAGTAGGTTTTTAGTAATAATAGGTTTCCTTGATGATGATTTTTAAATACAGACTCATTAAGAATTTTATGATTGATGAGTAAGAATATAGTACAAATGCTAAAATAGAATACTGTGTATACATTACAAAAATACCTTATAAAGCTATTTTAAAAATAAGTACAATTTTTTTTATTAAGAAAACAAATTTGGTATTCGAATTAATAAGACCAAGGCTGAGGGATCTGTTTTGCTCACCACATTAAAAGAGTGATTATTCATCCACTGCCCTGGGAAAGAGTGAAATATCTGTGAAAATTAAATGGTACATGACAGATGCACCTTTTTGAAAGCTGGTAACAGAAATAGCAGAACAAACATTCAAAGAAGTCCCTCTATGCCAGGAAAGATATTCTGATAGAATCTCTCCGATAGGGTAAAGTGTCTCATTGCCCTTTGTAGCCCTCAGTGGCTACAAATTAGATGACAGAATCAGCATTCAGCAAATGATAGCCTCCTTCCCTTCCCAGACTAGTACCTCAGCCTTGAGTTTAAAAAAGAATGCAGGAGGGAGACAAAGGCATATCCCTGTCTGCCATCTTTGCTGAAACTAGAGAACTGAGAACAATGTTCAGCAAGAAGGTTTGGAATCTTGCCTTTTATTCTTTGAAGCAGAGAACCTGTCTCCTGAATGTTCTGTTACGATGACAGCATGAGGAACGGAAAAGGGAAGTCAGAACTCGGTTTCTAATTCTAGTGGTTTTTATAAAATGTAAGCCTTGAACAAATCTTCGAAATCCAGAAACATCAAGAAATTTTTTAAAAAGTGATTTGTGAATAAATGGATCAAGCTTGATAATCTTCACTTCATTTTGGAGCTAATATTCTATTATTATATATGTGTAAAATTTTTTATCTAAAACACTTATCTTTGAATTAATTCTTTTAATTTAAGAAGCTATGAATGAATTAGCAAGCTCCTTTGTACAATAGTTCCTAAGGCTAGATGATCACCGGTATCAGCTGAGAAATTGTTTAAAACTGTAGGCTCCCAGGTCTCACAAGGATATAGGGCACTGTGCTCCCGAACCTGTTTATTATGAAGTTTGACCCGTGATCTAATGATCTGCTAGGGTGGGTACTGTTGCTCTATTAGTGTTTCTAAAATGATCCCATTTCACAACACAACTCTGTCAAGAACTTGGCAATGACACCAACAGACAAAAAGCTGAGTTTTCCAAAGAAGACTATTTTTATTTTACAGACAAGAGCAATAGCAGTAGCCTTGAATCTCTGAGATCCAGATTATTTAAGTGACTTATAAAAGGTCGAGGAGCAGGTAAGTAGCAGAAGTGGGGCATGAGACAAGTTCTTCTGACTTCAAATCCACTGCCATATTCACCAAACCTCATCATCTAACATAATGCTTACTTAAGCATGAAACAGTAGTAACATGTTTTTGAGTTCTGACTATGTGCTGGGGACCATTTAAAGCTTATAAAAAGAATTAACACATCAAATCCATAGAACAAATCTATGAGGTCAATACAAATGCTATACCACTTTATCAAACAACTAAAGCACAGAGAGGATGAGCGACTTGCCCAAGGACACAGAGCTAGTGACAGCATTGGGATTAGAACTCAGGTGCTCGGCTTCAAAATCCAAACTCTTTGAACACTAAGCAATACTGTATAAGGAATTAATGTTTGTTTAATACCTGGAATTGAGGGTATTACATATATTACTGCATTAAATCTTTCTGAGGAACAGGCTCAAGAGCTTGAGTCATTTACTTAAGGTCACATGGGGCAGTAAAGAAATTGATTGAACAGTGTATCACTTAGGACTCTTTTAGATGCAACTGACCGAAAACTTAATAGTAATGGATTTAAACAAAAATAAAATATATTGGCTCAAACAACTAGAAAGTTCAGGGACAGAACCAATTTCAAGTACAGCTTGATCAGAGGTCCAAATGATGTCATCCTGACCTGGTTTCCTTGGTTTCTACTTCAACATCATCTGTGTTGATTCCAATCTCTACCCCTGCATGGAGCTTTATGGAAACACCCATTTGATAAGAAAACAATCTACTTCCCAACAGCTAAACACCAAAAGTTTTTACCCTGAGACTGCATGCCTGCTACTAAAGTAATTGGGCAGAGTTTGTAACACATGGACTGGCTTAGCCTGCATGCAGAGTCTGAGAACCAAAAATAACAGATGTCCACTGCAAATCAAACCCCAGCCTAGCATGGCTCCCTAACAAATTCTTTGTGAGTACATTGATATATTTTAGATCAGAGTCCTACAGTACTTTCTTCATACAATCTTTAGTTTTAATGCTTTTCACTAGAATCCAGGGGTAAAAACATGTGGTTAAGCTTTCCCTCATGCTGCTACTGAAGTATCTCATCTCTGTCTGCTCGCCGCTGCAGGTCTGCACTCTATTACCTGCAGGCCCCGCTGGGTGATGGGAAGAGCCAGAAGGAGTCTGTCATTCACCATGCACACACTTCCTCTCTACCTGAGCACTGCCAGCTCCCTGGGGCTCCACTCAAGGAGCAGACATAGGTTTCCTTCTCCTCTTGGATCCCAGAATCTTATTCAGGTTTTCGAATCTCCTTAAGGCTCTCACTAGAGGAAGGACATGGGTCTTTTAATTTAGTATCTACCAGAGCAGGTGTGGTTATTGCTCCTCCTCCAATCTCTTCTCCTAATCTTTTACTGAGGAATCCTCATCAAATATCTGGGTTTGGGGTATAACAATAATATAAATGGAGTCAGTTTAAAATGGAGCCAGAGCTGCCATGTCAGACTGCCTTGCATGTCTTATGTCTGAAAACTGTGGAATGTTAAAACAAGGTAAAATAACCTTTGGATTGGGCCTAAGCAACCTTGTGTCCCCACAAACTATTTGCAAAGATAACAAGAAAGCAGTTATTGTGACTACTGTATTGATGACTACTGAAGTGAAATTTTAAAACACTGTTTAGAATTAATGTCAGCGTGTTATTTGCCCCAACAGAATGCCTTCCTGCTAATGAACTGTAATTATTCCCCTTCTCTTCCTCATAAATACCCTTTACCTTTGTCTTCTGATCAGAACACTATTTGGGTTTCTGCCTGAATCAGTGCATCCTTACTAGCTATTCTTATTGATCTCAGATAAATGCTTGTTGCCTATTACTTGGAAAGAGGTCTTTTTATTTTTAGGTTAATAGGGGGTTGAGTCAACTAGGAAGAAATTTTCTACCCTACTCAAACTTCTGTTCTCAGACATTTTGCCTATTCTTTCCATACACCAAAGACATAAACTTTGGAAAGTAAAAGCTGGGAAAAGACGAAGGCTACTTCCTCTGCCAATCTCTCCCCTGAGCTAAGAAGAACAAAGAAGAGAAAGGATATACCAGTATGAAAACCAGTGGCTGATGTTGCAAAAATATCTTTCCACAACTCTATTGTATATCGAATGCCTATAATGTGCCAGGATATATACCGAGCACTTTCCAAATCTCCTTTATTCTTCACCAATAATTCCTGTGTCATCACTGCAGGGACCAGGAAACCAAATCTCAGAGAGGTGAAGTAACTTGCCCATCGTCATAGGGCCATGCCAGCTGGGTTTGGCCAGTAGGAGGCACTGATGGGAGACTGGAGGGCAGGGATGAGGAAGAAGCCCAGATAGCTCTTACTCTTACCATCTTCTCCTTAGCTGAGACTGCTTCTCTGGCGGCTGCTGAATCCCCTCTGTGGCTCCAGCTCCCAGTAGGCAGGCCATTGTGATTCTAGCTTCTGCAGGTCCCTGCCCTGGGCTGTGGTATTGGAGTATTGTTCTAGGACATAGGGCTTTCAGTGCTAAAACAGAAAGTTCTGGGCAAAGCTGACAATTGGTCACCCTAGTGATAACACTACCTCCTTCACCTATCTCCTCAGCCAAACTAGTAGTGCCTGTCTGAGGTTAACTCTGCCCTGAGGGCCTTCCCAGCCTCCAGCACTTGTTCCATCCATTTCCTTCTTAAATTCTTCCTATTGGAAGGAGTGGTTTCTGTTTTCCTGATTAGAACAGGTTTTAATACTGATATTTCCTTCTTCTTTGTGTTTCATACCTCAGGGAAACTAGGCTGTAAGTCTGATACAGTAAGCCAGCTAGTAAGTGGCAAATGTGATATTTTAACTGAAGGCTGTGCTCTTATCACAATGTTATATTCAATCAGAACTGCGCTACAGCTCAGGGAAAGATGTTTCTCTATACCGGCCTGCCCCCGCCTGCATAATTTCACCATCAGGAAATGTAATTTTATTTTACCTTTGCCTTAAAGGATTAAGTTATGGCAACAAAACTTAAAAATGAGTTATTTTTAGCTCCAGCAAGTAAAACACAGCTTGTCTCTGCTCTTCTGAAGTAGAGTGGGAAGGAAGGAGTGGGGGTAATACTGCTCACTGCCTTGTGAGCTCTGCTGAGAGACCAGAAGCTGCTGTTACAAAGGGAAGCAGTGATTACACTTGTGGTAATGGCAGAAGCCACCCAGACACAGGCTGTGAGCTCTGCTTATTGATTATGAGTACACGTTTCTGGGAACTTCCCATCTGCATAATGAAATGACTCCCCACTGTGCAACACATCTGTGTAATTCACATTATGTATGTAGCTATAGTAACAAGCAACCAGGACTTTTTTTTTTTTAACTTTAAGTTCTTTTGTTGAGGACAAATATGCAATAATACTATATTTGAAAGAAGAAAATTCATAAGCAAGAAATATGGTCTTAGATATTCAGATATAACATAGGATTGTCTTGAGTACCTTACAAAATACTGATGTAGGACATGTCAATCAGTTCAAATTAGCATTTACTGGTTGTGAATTCCATACACTTCAAGGTAAACAATTGTCCTAAAGAGGCGTGTTCCAGAGCACTCTGCTTCTCATTCATATTTAATTTTCCTGCAAAAGTTGAACAGTTCATGATAAGCTGTAAGCCACCAGATTGAATCCAAAAGTTTCTAACAGCAAGAGGTTTGAGGTGTCCAAGTTCACAATAACATGCCTCCAGATTTTATTTCAGTTAGGTGTGTCCTAGAACACCTGAACTCAGGAGAGTATGGCATGAAATTGCTTAATTTTTTTCTCAAATCATTATCCCCAAAGGTGCTATAGGATGGCCCCTTTCTTGCCCCTTAAAGATATCTCATGCCGGAGCCGTAGCTTTCTTGTCATTTTTTGGATATGAAAAGTCTAGTCTGCTACATTTGATTCAAAACTTGAGAACAACTTAATGCTCAGCTACCCCAGGACCAGCCAGGCCTCCACCCAAGGATCTGGAGTGGGGAGGGCATGTGGTCTGCTCCTCCTCTCCCTCTTTTACTTTTAGCTCCTCTGGCTTGGGGTGGAAGAAGGGGAAAATATAATTCTGGTCTTCAATGGATTGTTGACAGCTCCCTATCACAAAATTCTGACCTAAGAGATCTGCTCTTGCCTCTCCCTGCCCTGCAGTTTATACTTGGGGCTCTTGCTGCAACAGTCTCTTCACCTGGTGACCTGTGACCTTGCATAGGCTATCAGCAATGTGGCTCAAGCCTGAATGCCTGCAGTGTGCACTTGACCCATCCTTTCATGCCAGACAATGGGGGGAGTTCCCGGAGCCCTGCCACCACTCCTGACGATTTTCACCTGATCCAAAAAGCACAGAGCATAGATCCACACAAGGTGAAACACAGGTTCTGTACCCCATGCCCAATGCTGCGTGTTTTAATTTTACAGCCCACTTACCGTGGCTTGGAAGTGAATGATAGAAAGCTTCCTTTCATCTCCCTGGGGAAAAGCCACTACAGCCCTCTCCCTGGGACGACAATTCTCCAATCTATGAGTCTTCAAATATCTCTAGACTTTCTGTTCAAATAAAAGGCTGGGCAAAAGCAGCAGGCTCGGTTTTGTAGCTGTTCAAGAGGTTACGTCCTGCTGCTCCAGAGAACTTACTGTTTCCACCTTTAAGGCTTTAAATGTAATTCGAACATAGTAAGAACAGGGCCATTCAGTGCTCTATTATTAGCTAAATCATGAGCCTTAGTCTACTGTTTTTCTGTTTTCTAACTCATAAATTTTCTTGTAATCTTTAATAATTTCTTCCTTCTATCTTGTTTTGCCTTTCTCTTGCAAACTCTTTTGAACAGGTGTTCAACTTCTTTCTTTCTATTCTTTCACTATACAGGTAGTAAATTTTTCTCTTTAGGTCTGATACAGTGTTTGCATTTTTTTTCTAGGTACTCTGTAATTTTTTATTTCTTAATTGGAAGGGCTTCCTTTACAATTTTGCTATTAATGTGATTTTATTGCATTGTGCTAGAAAAATGCTATTTCTGCTTTTCAAAATTTATCAATATTTTAAAAATTATCTATATATCTCTACTGTGGACACTTGAAAAAAGGTACAGATTTTTTAAATATAAATCAGATCTACCTATTATTTTATTTATTATTAAATATTAATTGTTAAGAAATAATTGCTGATTTTGCTATTAAATTTTTTCTATACTTATTTTACATACTTGACTGGTCAGACTAAGAGAAGTGCATTAAAGTCTCCTGGCGCTATTGTATTTTCATTATGTCTCGTATCTCTGTAAATGCTGCCTTGTGAATGTCACTGCTATGTTTTTTCAATCTTCACTGTGAAATGCACATTTTAGCACTGACTCATTGAATGCTCTCTGGCCTGAATTCCATATCGTTTGATAATAGGATTGTGACCTAATATTTCTTCTTCCGCTCTTGTCTCATCTTTCTCCTTCTCTTCCTATTTTACTCACTGATATTATCTTGCCTAGTATTTATCTATCTTGCACTGTTAAATACCTCGTACTTAATTTGGGATTTATTTGGCTTGCATTGCCCTCATACATATTTGTCCATTTTTGAATTTTTAAATTTTCAATCTTTCTGAATTAATTTCTTTCCAGGATCTTCTATTCG
Organism: Pteropus vampyrus; assembly: GCF_000151845.1. Classification (NCBI taxonomy): domain Eukaryota; kingdom Metazoa; phylum Chordata; class Mammalia; order Chiroptera; family Pteropodidae; genus Pteropus; species Pteropus vampyrus. The sequence continues at coordinate 1,523,768 of NW_011888824.1, read as the reverse complement.
TTTTAAGTATCTCTGTATAGAACAAAGAATTAGATATTGTTTTGTGGTTCACTCTGAAAATCCATTTATTTTAACAGGTGAATGAGGTTTTATTTATTTACATATAGATACAACAGCTATGTATTGTCTTAGTTTTGTCATTTTTGTTTGTTGATAACAGTTTTATCAAAGTTTTTCATTATATGATCTATTTGCCACTTAACTTAGATTTAAGTTTAAAATACAGTTTGATGCACTGAAAGGCTTCTATCTTGCTTAAAGGGGTTCCATTTATAATTATAATTTTATATATTATTTTTAAGCTTTCTAAAATTTCTATTAGTTTCCTACTATGAGCAATAGTGTTTCTCTTTTTCTCTTCTCCCATCCCTCTCCTCCTCCACTATATTTTTAGTCAATTATATTATTTTTCTTAATGTTTAATTTTGTATTGTTAAATATTCTCATACTTTTATTATATGACTGGATAACTTTAAAAGACACACTTTGGGTGAGAAAGAGATTATTTCATATAGTGTCTCCCCTGCAGACCATTTATTAGTTGCAAGGGAGAATAAACAAAACAAAATAAACAACAAAAAAAAGTGATTGCATGGTGGAAAAATCAGACATCTTGACCAGCTGATCAAAACTAATATCACTTGTGAAGGCCAGATGAGCTCCACAAGCCTCCAGATGTCCTGAGAAAGACACAACATCGTCTATGCAGTCAGTTACTCAGGCCAGAAATGCATAATGTAGATCCAATCATGAAGAAATATCAAACAAACAATTAAGGGTGGAGGGATGAGATTCTTAAAAAAAAAAGTCAATGTCATATAAGACAAAAGCTGTGGAAATATTCCAGATTAAAGGAAACTAAAGAGTGTAACAGTTAAATGTAATACCTGCCCCTGACTATATCTTAGATTAGAGGTGGAAAATATGCTATAAATAATATTACTAGGTCCACTGACAAAACTCAGCTATAAATGATAGATTGGCTAATAAATATTTTATCAATGTAAATTTATGAAGTTGACAATTACGCTGTAATTATGTATGAGAATATCTCTATTCTTAGGAAATACACATTGACCTATTTAGGGATAAAAGTCCACAATACATGTAACTCATATGGTTCAGAAAAACATTTATGTATGGATGTCTGTATATATGTATGTGTTATAGGTATATATGTTTGAGAGAGAGAAATTAATGATAATGGAGTAAAACATCAACAGTAGATGAATCTGGGTAAGGGTGTTCTTTGGATTGTTTTCATTTTTGCAACTTTCTATACATTTGAAATTATTTCCAAATAAAAGTTTCAAAAAAGATACCCTTCAAAATTGCTGTAGATAAGGCAGTTGCTGAACTTCATGCACCCGATTTCCATTTTTCCTCTTCCTTTCCATTTTCTTCCCACATTGTAAATAAAATTTACATTCTGTTCTGACATTTGCTTTAGATTTAGTATTACAATTGAATATTTTCAGTGCATAAAGTCAGTTATTTTTCTGTTTTCTCAAGCATCTCCTGATTGGTTGACATTTCTTCTAAGTAGATTTCTTAAGAAGAACTCATAGGAACAATATATCTGAGTCCTTGCATTAAAAAACTGTTTTTCTGTAGCCTTTATACATGAAAGACAGCTTGCCCAAACATAGAATCCTGATGCACACTTCGTAGGAATGGCTTCACAGTCACCTGACAGTAAGTGCATCTGTGGAGAAGCCAATGGTCAGTTGATTTTCTTTTTCCTCTTAAGAAAAGTTATGGTCTTTTTTTCACTTGGCTGACCAAAGACTTTTTTTGTTATTGTTATTTTAAAGTTCAATTGATTTACTAAGATATGTCTTTGTATTGACTGATCTGGGCCAACTTTCTCTGGAACACAGCATACCTTTTCAATATACAGAATTAAATATTTCATTTCAGGAAAATTCTCTTGAATTATAACTTTGAATGTTTATTGTATTCTATAATCTTGTTTTGTTCGTTAAAGATGCCAAATATGTGCATGTTGGATATCTTTTGTCTTTTTTCTGTATCTATCATGGGATGGGATAGACGTACTTTTCCCTGGCTAGCCGCTGCTGGCTCCTAACTTTATATATGCGTTTAAATGGAAGTTAATTGCATTCAGTTCTATCTAATAAGCAGGATGTGCACTACGCTACTCTGCCAGAATTGGGCTTGCTCTCCAATAATGTGTTCTCCTCCTCTCCTGTCATCAGCATAAGCAGCTATCAATCACCATTCTCTCACTTAAAAGGAGACAGCATGAGAAGTGGGCTCACTTCTCATTGCTTTCTAAAGCCCTAAGAGTCACTGTTTCCATATCTCTCTGCAGAGCAAAATGATCCAAAAAGAATTATAGACTCTGTTTTGTGGTATTTGTTTGAATACCATGTTCTTTTTATATTCAATTCACACAAATTGCAGTGCAAAACAGAAATCTGGATTCCTGTTCTCTTTTTTTTAACTCTTGGAACTTCAGTTTTAACAACTATAAAATGAGGTGAACAAAATTGTCTTGCAGGATTTTTGTAAGGATTAGCAATAAAATATATAACCTTCATCTATGGTTTGTGGCCTATGGCAGATGCATGACAGCTGAAGAACTGTTGATCTTCATATCCTTTTATGCTTTACTCTTTTATGTTTAGAGAGAAGCAATCTCAATAGAAAGTAAACATGACTTTTGAAAGTTTAGTCTATCCTACAGTTGGTAGAATTATAGAAAGGCAGTTTAAAACAAAATCTCTCATTTGATTTAGCTCAATTTAGAAAATCCAAAGTTTGGTGCACCGTGCTTTCCAATTTTAAACAAGGTTTAAAAAAGAGTAGGAAAAAGATCTTATTTATGCTTATTACTGTGAAAGTACATTATTCATTTTGTTCAAGAAAGATGATTTGAAAAGTAAATTGAAAAATCACTTAAATGCTGAGCAGTAAGATCCAACAATATATAGTAAAAATAGCATACATATTTTGCAGTCAGAAATGCCCGGTGTGAATCTCAAATCTATAATTTGTAAGCCATGTGATTTGTGGTTAAGCTATACAATTCTTTTGAACTTCAGGTTTCTCACCTGTAAAATGGGAGTTATTAATTTATCTCATTGAGTGTTAACAATACATGAAATAAAAGATATGAAAAGACTGTGTAGTTTTAATTATTATATGCTGTGTATCCCAAAGTATTAGTATTATAAAAATAACTCTATGATTCAATACTCATGTTTGTGAATCTGGATTTTTGTAGTTTTCATATTTACTGGAGGTCAGGATGAGTAGCAATGATTACCTTTGGCTAGGTATTATCTAAGAAATTGGAAGCTACAAAAGGAGCCAGAGAGACCTTAATTCAGCATACTTTGCAACGATTTATTCGAAGTCTATTAATATTCCTTTTGCATGATGTTTCAGCATTTGATCAGACCAGGCATCCTCAGATTGGTTCAGCTAGCACTAAGGTTTAATAATGAAATGAGATACAAAGCACTGAGAACAAGATTCTCTGCATCCATTTCAAGGGCAGTCAATTAAATCCTTACTGTTACAGCTGGGGAAAGGTCTTTACAAGTTTGACATTTCTACAGCTCTCTAAGGGCTTTTCGTATGTGGTTCCTGCATTAAGCAGTTCTCTCTCATCTAGAAGCACTCTGAGTATAAGGCCTTTCTATTATAAATTCTGTAAATGTGGAATTCTTAAAAGCTCTGTGAATCTCCATAGGATTCCAGGTGTGATATCTTATGGTTGTGTTCTCCTAATGACACAAATTATCAGAAGATATAGTCATAAAAAGGCTTCAGGAAGAAGTTTTTATTTCCTACATATCACACTCAAGGGACATGTGAAATTAACAGTGCTGTATCATCAGTGACTTCCAGGAATAGCACATAGTCATTCCCCTGTAAAATCACTCCATCCAAGACTAGCAAGCTATGTGTCATTCTTGATGAAGGTATCCTTTAACTAAAATAACCACTTGATTCTGCTTGGGGCCATTCAACATCTGCCAGGTTTACTTTATTTTATTAATATTTTTAAAGGCAAACTCTTTGAATTTCTACACCTCACACTAGAAAGGAAAATCTATGGAGTTGAAATCACTGTCCTTGTGACAATTTTTAAAATGTCAAGTATTTCCTGACTTTCAAGCCTGGGCTGGTTCGTTATGATGACTGCGTGCCTGCATGATAAGCTCTTGTTTCCTATCATTTATGCTTCAATTTACAGCATTGGAATAGCTCTTAGCAATGATTTGTCTAATGGATCTAAGATATAAGTTGCCAACAGCGCAAGAAAAATGCCATCTACGAAATGGAACTATACCCAAACAAAAAAAGGTTTGCCATTATCCAGGGATCGAGAAGACATCTTTCCCAAGCCTCTTCCTTGCCATAATTCTTTGAATAGTATGTTTACAATTTGAACAAATCATAGCATTTGTTTTGCATGATTATGATAGAAGTGTGAGATAAAAGCATTCAGAGTGAATAAAAGTAGAGAATATGTAAAATAATTATTTATTGTATTAGTGAATGGATTATTGGCTATAAATCCAATTTACCCCCTCAAATGGATTTTAATAATAATATGCTGAAAGATTGCATGCATGTTACACAGATTATACAAGTGGTTATTTTGGAAACATGAGGAGTTGCCTTGACAAATGTGCTATCATAATGAATAATAAGAGCATCCATAAAAACAAAGGTCAGTGCCCATAATAAGGTTTGCACAGCCACTGTATTGACTCAAGTCAATATATAGTTCAGATTTTTGAATAGACCAGATAGAGACACTGTTAGGACCAATCGAACGTGTTTTACTTACAGAGAACACCAAAGATGTCAGCATAGTCAAGATGCATAGCAACAGGACCACTATGGATGGCTGCCCAGGTTGTGAACTGCCCAATTCTAGAGGAACCATTCACTTACAGTGTACTGTGACCAGAACCCTCTGTAACTTGGCACCCTGCTGGGTAGAGAGACCTGCATTATCCTGGACAGATACAGCCTCTGAACCTACCCACAATACCTTATGATAGGGTTTTCAAAGTTGCAGATAACAATAATGTTTATGTGAGTGACTTTCTAGAAGCATAACTGCCTCTCTCTAGGCCCAGCTTTATATAGCTCAGTCTAGCGTATTTCTGCACACAGCTCAGGAAGATACATTCCAGAGACCACCACACCCAAGCCAGGTACACCTCATCAATCTCTGAGTTAAGTAATGCACAGTGCACAGCTTACTTAGGCATAAACAAAAGCCTCAGTCATCACTCTCACTCTCTCCAAGCTGGTACATTGGGGTCTGGGACCATTCTTAGTGCTGCAGATCATTTTGCTAATAAAGGCCTTAGACTAGCTGAGTTTATCCTGAATGCTGAAAATAGGAGATGTAAAGAGCAAATGGGGCCTTTTTATAACATAAGGGCCCAGAGAAAGACAGCTGTGAGAAAAGCTTCATGTTTAAATGATGCTATATTCCTGGTCTTCATGTTAGCCAAAGAGAGTGGTCAGCTTTAGTCAGTCTATGACATAATTTAAGCCTTAGGCAGTGGGAATTTCATGGGCTTTAGAGTCTTACAGAAAAGAGTTTGAGTCCTTCGTCCCTGCCATATATCAGGTCAGGTGCTTAACTTCTCTGAGGAACAGTTTTTTCCACCTATCCTATTTTAATAATACTTAACTCCCATGAAAAAGAATAGGATTAATGAGATGTATATAAAGCTCCTGGTACAGATCCTAGTATGTTGTAGGTGACAAATGAATATTAATTTTAATTTTTATTAACTTTATTGCAAGAATGAACTATAAATTACGAGAATAATTGTCCTGTGAATGAATATATGTATGTATGTTCAATTATAACATTATATCTTTTTATAACTAGCTTGGAAAATTGATTTCAACTACATAAATTAATAGAATACATTTCCCTTTAGAAAAATAGAACAGTACAGATGAAGTAATTATTTTGATCATTCTCTACCACCACTTATTAAGTTTTCCTCTTTATCCCTAAAGAGTCAATCAGTATTGTATTTATTTTTAAACATAAATGTATGTGAAAATATATAAGATTTTTTGTGGGTTTTTAATTTTTTACATTAGTAACTAAATGCCATGATGTAACATACTAGTAGTGTTTTTGTTTGTTTTTCTTAGCATTGTTTTCAGATCAGACCATGTTGTTATATTTAAATCTAGTACATTTTTTTAAACTATTGTATTGGGCACTCCAATTTGTAAACTACTATATTTTATTTATCCACCCCTGATTGATACATTTTTAGATTGCTTCTAATGTTTCTCTACTAAAAAGAAACAAATTTGGGACAGCTGTAAAATTTTGTCAAAGGTATATGCCGGAAGTAGAACTCCTAGGTATATATTTTTTAAATTTACTGGCTATTGGCAAATTCCTCTTTAAAGTAAATGTATCAATTTACATCCACCAAGAGTTTATGTGTTCCTGTTTCCCCAGGTTCTTGCCAATTTTCGATATTACCTAGTTTAAATTTTTGCCAGACTGGTTAAAAAAAATATGTTTTACTTAAACTTTCCCTATCTGTGGTAGACATGAATCTTTTATTATATAGGTTACAAATATATTCTTGTAAATTGTTACTTATCTTTTAACATTTTAATGAGATCTTTGTGGTATAGATGATTTTAGAATTCGAGGAATGAGTATTTACAAATGTTTCCTAATTGTTTTTGCTTTCTATGTCTTAAGAAATACTTTACTTGTCAATTATAAAGATATTCTATATTTTTTGAATAATTTTTAATTTTGCTTTGCATTTAGGTCTATAATACATAGATTTGCTCTTCCAGGGATCTAATTCATCATTTGTTTGTTTTTCATATCTTAAGTCAGTTGTCATGAAACTGTCTGTTGAGTAGTCTAGTCCATCTTTTCTTTCCTCCTATCCTCATACACCATGTATCCACAGGTATGTAAATCTGCTCCTGGGTTCTCTGTTTTGGTCCATGAATCTATTTGTCTATTTCTGCATTAATACCACATTATTTACACTAGCTTTGTTATAAACTTTGATATCCGATAGGGCAAATCCAGCTTATTTGAGGTCTTTTCCAACATTGTTTTGATTATTTTTGCATATTTAGTGTTCTATGCAACAGTTTGTCAACTTCTATGAAGAATCTAAGGGGGATATTGACTGAGACCGCATTTACTTTATGTATTCATTTAGGAAAGAGCAACATCTTAATAATAATGTGTCTTCCCTTTGATGACCCTGGTATCTCACCATTTATTGAGGTCTTATGTCCTTCAATAACATTTCATAATTTTCTCTATAAATGTATTCTATTTTTTTTTTTGTTAAATTTCTTTCTGATACTTCATTGTCTTTATTGCTATGATAAGTGTGATTTTCTAAATGGTAATTGCTCAGGTATATGGAAGCCATCAGTTTTTGTCTGTTGATATGTCAGACTCACTTTCAGAATAGTCATGTACTTCCAATAGCTTGTCATTTATCATGTGTTTTCCAGGTAAATAATTATATTATCTGTAAATAATCAGTTTTCTTTTATTTTTTCCAGTCACTATACCTTTTACTTCTTGGTTTGGATACAATTGGTATATAACCCAAGACAGTCAGCATCTTCATCTTATTCCTGGTTTTACTTGCAATGTTTCTAATATTTCACTATTAGAATACTCAATAATATTCTAATATTAAATATAATCTTTGCTAGGTGTTTCTAGTAAATAACTTGAACTAGGCTAAGAAAAGTTTCTTCTATACCTGCTTAGCTATTAGCTCTGTGTGTGTGTGTGTGTGTGTGTGTGTGTGTGTGTGTGTGTGTGTGTGTGTGTGTTTTAATCATGTATGGGTATTGAATTTTGAATTTCTAATTAGCTCTGTCTTTTAACTGCTTGTAATGTGTTTCCTGGGTGTAATACTTTCCCTATTATTTCCAGTAATAGCATTAGATTCATTTTACACATCCTGTTCTTAGCGTTTTAGTAGCTCTGTTTTCGCAGACTAAGTCCTGTGTTTTGCCTCCCTTATTGGGTGGCTTTCTTCTGTCTCCCATTCTTGACTTTGAGCTTGTCTATCTACTGTGATTTCTGCAGATGCTCACCTGCATCTGTACATTAAACCTATCTAGAGAGAAGAGCAAATGCTACTATAAGGGATTTGGCTCCACAAGGCTTTAAATGAGTGTAGCGGAAGGACAGGATGCCCCTGGTGGGACATCTTGGCACCTGGACTGGGCTTAACAGTTCCTATTTTCTACCTGTCCCCAAGGGCTTGGCTCTCTTCCCAGGTATTGCTTCTGTTGGAAACAGACTCCTGTCACAGCTTTCTAGCCCTAAAACAAGGGACGTGTGTGTGTGTGTGTGTGTGTATTTCTAACAGTTCATCACTCAAGTTGTTTAACTGTAACAATCCAATCAAGTATCCTCCTGATTACCTCTTGGCCTTCTCCAGCTTCTGGTTTCCACCACTTCTTAGCTTGAAGCACATCTGGTATTGCTCTCACTTTTCATGGTGTCACTCTCCCTTGGGCTTCTACAAATGTTTGGGGCTGCTATTTATTTCTCTAAAATCTGATCCTTTTTGTTAAGTAATTTAGAAAGTCATTGCAGTTTTTGAAAATTTTCTTTCTTTTATTAGAGTGAATGTGACTATGTGTTTGTTTAAATACATATCTAAATGTATGTATTACTTCAATACGTACACATATATACACATACAACTTTCATTTTTAGAGTTGTAGTATGTTAGAGTTCAGTGTGGGTTCAGCTACTCTTTTGAAACTCTAAATCAGAAGTATTTGTCCACTGGGGACTTATCCTACACTTGAAACTGATGTCTTAAATTACCGAGGAAAAATGATTGTATTAAGTTGGAAGAACAGCATCGAATATGATTTGAACAAATATAATTTGATCTCAAATGATCTCTGTCTTAATCTAAATATGGGGGGTAGAGATTTTAAAAGCTATCTGTGAGTCATTGGGTTTTGTTCTCACTAGCTCTGTGTATGACCTCTGTGACCTTGAATAGTTATTCAATATCTCCGAGCCTCAGCTGGGTTACTGTGAAGTTCAAGTGAAAAAATGTAAATGAAAATAACTTATAATTGGTTAAACACTGTGCATGGAAATAATTATTGTTAGTAGTGCTCCATTATCTTTGATTTCTCATGTCACATTTCAATTTTCAAGTAGTTCATTTGTTATCAGTACATGTTGCCTACTTATAAAAAAATAATATTTACATATTATTTTAGAAATCTGACAACACATTGTTTTGAATAAACAAATCATATTGACTGGAAGTATACTGCTGTGGGTTTCAGCATGGATTTTAGGGTCAGGCAGATGTGGGCTCTAATCCTCACTTCCATTCTTGCTAAATCCTTTATTGAAACAATCATGGCTTCATGGCAGTTATATGCAATGTGTGAATTCCTTGACACTTATTCCTGCAATAACTTCAGTTGATTTGAAGGATTAGGACAACACCACTGTGTCTCATTAAAATCTTGTGTTCGAAAAGATGGTACAATTGATTAAGAATATCTCAAAGAAGATTATTAGACAAGAAGACTTTCCTGGACTCTCATTGCTCGACATGTCAATCTTTTATTGAATCTACCTTTCAATCTTGCTAAATTGCTAGTGCAGTTTACATCTCTCTATCCAGATTTACTGAGGATTTACCAGACAAAAAAAGAATGTATCCTAGATTCCTGCTCTATATACACCAATTCTTTATTTTCAGTGTTACTTTGTGTTAGTCTTTATTGGAAACTACAGAACTTAGTCCTTGTCTCTGCTGAAGTCTGGATATTATGAAGTTCATGTGGCAACATGACATTGACCAACCACAAAGGCCTTTTCTAGAGTGAGGAGATCTCAGACACACTATCTTCCACTTGCTATCATTGTGGAGTATTGTTTGTTTATAATGCTTTGTTTAGAGTTTTGGTTTATTTGGCTAAAAATTTCCTAAAAATTTCTGGGAATAAAATGTCAGGGAACAATAAGTCCCACTATCTATTTCAAGCTTATAGGATATCCTACAATTTCGCTGTTTACTTTTTGCAAACAGTGAAATTGTAGGATATCCTATAAGCTTGAAATAGATAGTGGGACTATATGGTCTTTCAGGTTTCTGCCAGCATTGAAAATCTATAATTCTACAATAAATTAACATAAATCTCACAAATTGGACATCTTTTTGCTGATTCCATGGTAATACTAGTTCAGAGGGAAAGGCTGGTGTGTGCAATTGGATTTCTCATTGTTACTCATTGTAGTTTATAGACAGCAAAGTTAGAAGATGATTTAGCACTAGGCATTAAAGAAACAAAAATCAATTTATTGAAAAACCTGACTTTTTGCATTTTTGTTGCTCTTCTGTGTGTGGATTTAAATTTTTTTCTTAAAAAATATATTTTGTTGTCCTTCTACTATATCAAGGTCATTTTCTTATGGATAGTAATGACTATCATATTTGGTATATCATTAAATACAAGCAGTCCACAACACACAGATACCTAAAGCATCAAATAGCCCCTGAGCTTCATTGTGCATTGACATTGGTAAATTTGTGAACTTTTGACTCTGAATGGAACTTAAAAGAAAAAAAACAAATAATATTTATTATTAGTCACCAAGTATCTACAATCCTGAAACCTCGAGAACCAAATTTGAATTAATTTGAATTAAGACATAATGGCAAATGATGCACAAATTTAATCTGAACCTTAAATGGTCTCCATTGCTCACTGGAAAGCTGTGTGATTTCTTGAAATGGTGGCAGGAGGAGGAGACTTGGACAAGTCATACATGCACGAGCTGTATGACCTCTGCAAAGGAAACTCAGCTGAATGTGACAAATGAAGACACTCCCTTAACAGCTTCATTAGGGTTCTTATTTCAAATGAAAATGATGTGAAATATCTTTGTAAATAACTGTTAAAATTACCTCATATACCTCACTATGAGTTTCACGGTACTTCAGAAAGTACATGCTTTTCAATATCAGAGTAAGTTGACGCCACCCTGAGCACTGAGTACTGCACAGGTAGGCTTTAACATGATGGGAATGTTGTCTGGAAACTGGAAGAATCTAGCATAGCTTACTCATCATGACATTGCTTTGTCCTTCAGCAAAAAGTGTCCATTGCTCCTCCACCACCATGGTGATGGGGCTTCTGTCCATCTTGTTTCTACTATAACTGCCACTCTTCACCACTAGCGCACACTCTTTTCTCTCTGGCTCTTCAATTCAAATTACTCATAGTTTCTTCTTACTCAGAAATTTATCTAAGCACAGCCCTGACCTTATGCATCTTTTCAGCATCTATTCCTACTACCAACAAAATGACTATTTCTTAGCTCACAGTCAAATAACCAAGGAATAGAATATGTTTAATGCTTCATTTCTTCAATGCTGAAAACAATTTCCTGAACATAATATTTAGGAGACTCCTAGGCTTGGATGTGGATGCAGGCAGAAAATTTATTTTGCAATGATTAAATAATGTTGCTATGTTTTCTGAGCAACCTAGGACAGAGCTTATAAATTTATTTCTGAAAGTACATAACACTGAGAAAAGCAACCATCAACTCTTTGTCTTTATATTTCTGTGCCCCCTGATATTTCTAAAACACAGCACCGACCAAGTCACACAAAGTACTACCTTCACAGGTAATATGTTTGGGGATTGTTTGAAATCACCGGCAAAATCTTCAATTGTTACTGCAAACCATGCATGGGCTCTTTGTATCCACAGTGAGATTTGAGCAGGAGTCTTAAAGCTTTCCACTCATTCTAAGGCCACAACCAAATGTCTTACATCCCTCATTCCCTAAGAGGTTGTTACATGCAACCTAAAGTCTTGGTGTTCTGGATGCAAAAAGCATAGTTTGTTCAAGCATCTTCTATCAAAAAGGGCTTATAAGAAGGCTACATGTGGGAATAGGAGATGGTAACAAGAAAGACAGGACTTCTAGTAACAAGATCCCCACTGTAGATCTCACAGAAGTAGAACCTGAAACCCCCTCAGCACCCAGCCTTCTCTAGGAACAAAGCCAACTTGTCTCTGCTGCAGTAGCTTTAGTACATGGATCTTACTCCATGCTCAGCCATTTATACAAGCTACCTACCTCATTCCTGTCTCCTTTTCTGGGGTTCTTCTCACTTCTCCTTCTACTGCTTATCGTATATGATTCATTCATGTCTTGACACTGTTCTTCATTTGAGGCTACTTCATAGGTCAGTGAATAGTTTATGAATAGGTTGCTCTGGGGTGGGACACTAACACTTAGTCCAGTAGCTGTGAAAAGGGCAGCATGGCAGGGGAAAGAGAGGTGTCCAATCAGGAATCAAGGGTTGCTTTCCTCAGCAAGAGCATTAGCATGAGAATGTCCTTAGAAACTGGTATGCATGTGCCCTGGTTCATCTATCACAATCTCTTTCCTGGACCAGTGACAGCCTCCTGCTTCCACTCTCTCACTATGGCCCTTTTTTCACATAGAATCCAGTGTAATAAGTTTAAAACCCAGCCTAAATCATACCATTCCTTTGCTGAAAACAGAGAACCATCTCTGAACCTTTATCTAAATTATGATCCTTTATCCTATCACTGTCCCCTTGAGCTCTTTATATCATATATCTATTTCTTTGTTTATTGGCTGTTTTCTCCATTATAATTTAAACTCCATGATGTCAAGGAATTCATCAGTTTGATTTACTCTTATATCCCAATCTCAGTATCTATAACAATGTTTGGCATGTAGTAGGTGCTCAATAAATATTTGAGTTAAAAGGCACCATGGGCATAAAAAAAATGTGAGTGATGACTTGGACGAGTAATTTTAACCAGAGTGACAAGTTCTAAGACTTAGGCAAGCAAAGAGTTGTACTGTATATACTTTGGGCTTGACTCTTTTTTGAGACCTGATAGCTAGAGAAAAGGCAAATTAGTTGGGAGTATGTACACAGATCAGAAGAGAAAGGAAAGTGTGGCTTATTTCAAACAACTCCTTATCATAATGCCTTCGGTTGCAAATAACAGAAAACTGAAACTCGTATTGGCCTAAACTTTAAAGAAATATATCAGTTCACCTGGAAGAAAGCTCATTAGTAGGGCATGCTTCAGGAGCAGTGTATCAGGCTTCCAACAATGCCTTTCTGATGTACTCATGGCTCTGTCCTTCTCCCTTTATTGGCCTCCTCCTCACACTTGTAGCAAGATGGCTGCACCAGGTTCAGACATTATTTTCAGTTACAGCAAGGCCCAGAGCAGAAAGGAGCTGTCTTCTCCTTGGGTCTATATATTAGACAAGAAAAAAATTCCTAGAATAGCACCAGCAGACTTCCTCTCACACTCCATGGGCCAAAACTGGGTCATTTACCCTTTCCTAAATAATCGTTGGGAAGAGAATTCAGAACTACCATGACTAGCTTTGACAAAGTACCAAGGGCAAAGACCTTTGAAGAGTCAATTACCATTACCACTGGAGTTTGGGGATCAGGAGAGGAAAGAAGTGGAAAGAGCAAAGATCAGCAAATAAGTCTTTGATATCATGCTATAGATTTTGAACTTTATCATGAAGGCTACTAGCAAACAATAACCAGTTTAGCAACAAAGTTGTAGAATCAGTTCCCTGATGTACAAAGATCACCAAACTGGCTTTTTGGAGAATGGATTGGAGGGAGAAAGACTAAAGACAAGGGGATCACTGCAGCAATACAGGTTAGAAATGCAGAGTTTGTATAAAGATAATGGTGCTAAGGATAAACTGGGGAAACTTAAGGAGGTGTTAGAGTGCTCAGACCATTCAGCAGGACCTGGTGACTGAGTGACAATGGAGCTGAGGTAGAGTTATGGTGAGCCCAGGTTTCTGGCTTGGGTAACTGGGTGGAAGGTGGAATAATTCACAGAAATAGGAAATAGAGAGGAATGAGATTTGATGGGGGATGCAGTAATTATTGTTTCTGATGTTCTCAGAGATGTATAAAGGTAGCTGGAGACACGCATTTCAAGTTTAGAGAAGGATGTGAATATGCATTTACTTCCTGAATATGAACTAGGTAATAGTCACAGTGCTGGGTATATAGACAGTATGAGATGCATAAGGATCAGTCTCTCCCCTCAAGCTTACAACTTTATTGATTATTTTATAAAATAATCATATAAGTTCTACAGGAATTCTTTGAAGTGTAAATCTCTTTGAGTCATGGCAACCAGCTAATTTCAGTTGAAATTTTAAGTGGAGTTTTGATTTGTGAAACAGAAAGGCCCTGTTAGGGATGGGAGCTGGCAATAGCCTAGATGTGAATTAATAAGGAACCTAAACTAAGTGTGTTAGAATCAGCAAGGAAAAGAACTAGTTAGATGCCCATGACATTTGATAAAAGAGTCTATACATTTTGTGACTATGTACGTATGAGCTAAGAAGAAAAACTTCAAGATATTGATTTTTTTTTTTTGAGTGATTGAAAGAACAAAAATAAGGAAATCAGTGCAAGGAATTAACTGGATTGAGATAAGTTAAAAGAAAATGTCAATTTTTAGACATGTTGATATTGAGGTGGCATACTCAGTAGACAGACTGGAAATGTAGAAGAAAGATCACAGCTAGAGATGGGGTTCTTGGGGGGTCCAAGTGCACATCTGATTGTGAAGTACATATCACAGGGACTACGATGGTGCCCTTTGGAGCTGTACAGTGTTATGATGCACTTTATATAAGTTACAATTACTTAAGATAATTTTCTCAAATGGATTTGAACAAATGGTCAGTTAGATAAAAATTGACCTGAACCTAATCTCTCTTATGAATTAAAAAAAAAATTGTTCATTAAAATATTTAAGAATTTCTTAATGAGAAAGACAGCATCGGGGACAGAGAGGAGAAAAGGTATTATGAAAGAAAAAGAACCAGGAAAATGAAAATAGCCACTCCCACATGACTACTAATGTAGAAGAATACATGAGTTGATATACATTGCACCAATATTCCATGAAACAAAAAAACAATGTTTTAATTCTATTAATATGAAGATTAAGCTACATAAGAATTATCTCTGACAGGAAAAAAATCTAGAAACTCCAGGTACGCAGCTCTTCTGGTACAACAACTACCCAATGCCTTGGACAATTATGTGGCTAATAAAGGCTTTTCACAATAACAGTGGGGGGCAGATGTTAACATCTGTTCAACCCACTTAGTTCATAAGCAAGTAGATAACTAAATGCTTTAATGAGAAAAGAGAAAATTAAAAACTGTGTGCATAAGAGAATCAGGATTTAATCACTTACTTCATATTTATAAATGCCTAATCATACATTCATGTACACACATATATACACACAGTAACCTAATTCTTTGATTTAATTAACTGCTGAATGTTCAGCTATGATTTATTAGGTAGTAGAGACTGTCCATGACCTTCAGAGGAAATTCCTTTTTTAATGAGCAAAAGAAAATAAATTTTATCCTAAACCATTAGAGTCACAGAGACTACAATCTGTTAGAGAGTTATAAGAAGGCAGAATCTTAATCAATAATTCCTATAGTGACAATCCTAACAATCTTGAATAAAAAACTGGAAGACTCTGTGGCAGGCTATATTCTCTGTCAGACTAGTCAAGTTTAAGGTAAATAGCTGCATATATCACAAATGCAAACAAACACATATATTAGCATATTGAAGGTATTACAAAGTATATTAAAGTAAAATATACTGAAGAGAAAATACTGATGCAGGTAGTAATTAATTAGTAGAAAATTTTACTTATGTAGACTCCATGTTCCATGAGACAGGGAACCATGTGTTTATATACCATTGTGTTAGCACATAACATAGAACCTGGAACAAAACAAGCAATCAACAAATACATGAATTAACTTAGCATTGGTTGCCTTAGAAGCTATGGCATTACCAAGCAAAATGTTGTGTTTTTTAAAATTAATTTTAAAAAATGTGAGATTAAGACAAACATACAGATCACATTGAGAAGTTTATTCATTCATTTATCATTCACTCATTCATGCTTTATTCTGAAAAGAAGTCTTAAAGGGATCAAATATATGTGATGGAAGGAAATTTAACTTTGGGTGATTAACACACAATGCAATATACATATGATGTATTATTGAATTGTATACTTGAAACCTATAAAATTTTTTAACCAATGTCACCTCAATAAATTTAACTTAAAAAATACATAAAACAGTAAAAGATACACGTAGAAATTACAATAAAAAATAGAGGTAGGATAATAAAATGAAAGGTAGAGGGTAGAGTATGTAAACGAAGTATATGCCATAGAAGTCTGGACACTTACCAAAAGTATAGATAGGGTTCTGTTTAAGAAGCAATGCCCCGAGAAATGTGCACATAGAGCCCAAGGTGCCACTGTCATGACATAATGTGGGTGATCATCCAGCCTCTACTCTGATACATAGGGTGAATACATTATTTAGTGTTTAATTTTCTGGAAGAATGTACTACAAAAATGCATTATAGAAACTACTATGTTATTTTCTTTCAAAGCAACATGATTAAATAAAATCCTGGTGCTTTCATATTGGTCCCTGTTTGGTTCTTCAACTGAGAAATAAGTAAAATTTTTAAACGAAGCTTAAGTTTTCACAGCTTTCAATGTTTATAATAGAGGAAAATGTGTAGGGAGCTATTTAGTTGGCTATACGCTTGCTACACAGAAAGAAGAATCATTGGCATCATTGTGAATTTTCTTGGCCAATGTACACTCATATTACATATTAAAAAGTCATGTACAGGGTTTGTAATGGTCAAAATGCAAAGAACAAAAATTGATCATGAGGACTGTGGCTTGAGATTCCATTACTTACACTGCAATTTAGACTTGAATATGTGCACGTCAACAGGCTGCAGAGAGGCAGAGGCTGAGGGCAAGAGACACTGCATCACTTGATCCTGGCAGAAATAAAAATGTGGTGAGAGAGAGAGGGGAAGGACAAAGTAGAAAAGTTTCCTTTTAGAACAGCTTCGGGAATGTATCCTGCAATCTACAGCTGGCTCACATTACATATGACCCATCTGTTCAATTCGAACAAGGGACTAAAGTGGGGGAAATGTAAAAACATGTCATCGGTTTTTATTTGATCTGCAGGATGACTGGATTCATATGTCCTGCCATATTTCTGTGTTCTGAAGGGCAGTGAAGGAAATTATCAGGGCCAAGTGTAAAACTTGGGAGATGAGTTTATCCCCTAGAGATTTTAAAAAGGAAAAATAATAAATGGAATTCTCACTGAAAGCTTGTCTTGCCCTGCCTTTCTTTTTGTTCTTCCAAATTTAGATTTATTGTGTTCCTTTATATATCATTTAAGATTTGCCCTGGGTTTGACTTCAGGAATTAACTATTTTAAATCAACAAGCATTCAAGAAACTTTACACATATTCCTGAGTCATTTCTTTCAGCTTTTTGAATTTTATTTTTCAGATAACATCTAAATCTCCTTTTAAGAATTTGTTTAAATATAAGGTATATCTCTATAATTTAACTGGACTTGTATAAAATACTTCAGGAGAAAAAATACTTATTTTTCACTGTATACCTTGTTTTCATTTATTACTTGCTTAAATATTGCTATAGACCGTACTAACTATACTATATTGATTATCTTATTTTTATCCCCATAAAAATATCCCTATGAGTTTATTATTATTTTATCCAATTACAGATGGGGCAATGGAGAGGCTATGTCAATTAATAACTTTCCCAAGTTCTCACATTAAATTATACAGTCAGAATCTGAACTCAGTCAGCCTGATCCTACCCATTTTTAACCACAAACTTGTAATTCTTATGTTTCATCTTTTAATAAACAAAATGCATATCCTTGGAAATAAAAGACGCTTATTAAATGCATTAATATAGTAAAGAGTAACGAACTTTGAGTTAGGAGTCAACATACATCAGTTCTATTCATAACACTAGCTCTGTGGCCTTAATCAAATTAGTTCATCTCTTTGTCCCTCAATTGAAAACTGTTGGGGCTCAAAAAAGCTAGCTAAACTGACCATATCCTTAGATCTTTTCAGATTTTGACATTAGGCTTTCTGACTAGAGGCCTATCAGTACCTAACATACCTTTGGTCAAAGATAAGAATGTAAAGTTAATTGAAGGATGTATAGAGTGGGGTTGTGTGACTCTGTACCATGGCCTGGTTACAGGTGAAAACTAGTAAAGAGAATGTGAATGAAGAAATATAAATTCATTTTCTGTATTAGAAATACTACTAGAAGCCTGAACTTGAAATTCTATGGACTATATATTATTTTTAAGCATGGCTTAATGTTACGTTCTAAAGAAAAGCTTATTTATGTTGTTTATTCAGTGCCTAGAATAGGGCCTGGCTCATAATTGAGGGTAAGTGACAATTTTTATGCTGAAAAAATGAAGGGGAAAATCAACTTGATTAATCCATGTCTGTTAGAAAATAGAAACTGGTTGCCAAGCGAATCATACTCCAATGTTGCTGCTCAGTTAAGTTTGGAGAGGAAACTCATTAATGGAGTTCTCGCTCGTTACTTCTAGGTGAACAACCAAATCGAATTCCTCTTCCTCTTAAAGATTCTTTCCTTGCCCTGTGCCACTGTCCCTGAGCACACTGGTAATGAATTTTCCCTGCAGGAATGAAAGAGGCGGGGAAGGGGAAGAGGAGAGGGAGAAATATCTACATACATATAATTAGAATGTTGTTCTTTCCATTATATTGTTCTTTGAATGACAAATCTAATTGGATAGAAATTCAAGCCATGGCATTTCTGTAGTAAAGCACTATGAATTCAGCCCTACAAGTAATAATAATATCAGGAACAATTATCACAGTAACCAGCAATATTATTCTACCTTACCACTTGGCAAATTTTCTACCCTCATGTTCCTTTATAACATTTCATTTTTATGAACCAATTTGTAAAAATCAATATTTTTTCTGTGGCAAAACACTTATTTTTCCTATCAAGTAATGTTTCATTACCTTATTTATCCTCTGTAATGGGAAAAGTATAGCCTAGGTGAGGACATGGGGCAGAGAGGGGTTAAAAGATAGAGGTCATGCATTAAGTCAAGGAAAAAGGTGAAAATAAGAGCTGGGGTTTTCTGAGTCACAGCCCAGCAACCCGGTCAACAGCAGACCCAGTGCTGATGCACATGCTCACATTAGCTTACAAATAACCGCGGGCACATTTCCCCTGAAACCAGGACATGCACTCAGTGCACGCCCTGATGTGTGTGCAAATTAATTTGGGGCAGCAGGAGGTCCTGGTACATTTCAATTCCAAAGTATAAGTGATTAAAACAAACAGAAATACATCAATTTTTTTCTTTAGGTAAGAAAGCCAGAGCTCTAAGTCAATCCCTAACAATTTCTAGGTGTTTTGAGTAACATAATGAGGGAAAAAACCCCAGCAAAACATTTCATATGCAGTATCCTTATTTTTGTATAAGTTGCCCTCCTTCCAGGAACCTCTCTTCTGTACATTGTATGCAAGCAGTCAGCACTGGGAAGATTCGTTCACTCTATTTAGATGCACGTTGGACGCAATATCATTTCTTAATCCATGTGGAAGAATTGCAAGAATTCTTTAAACTGTTTTTTGATGCCCCAAGTCAAAAAGAATGGCTCATTTCTTAAATAATGGAGTTTGGGAAATGACTATATGTGAGCTCTTTGAAATTCCCAGCATTTCATTTTAATGATTGGTACTCCTCTCTAAAACCAACTATAGAGCCAGATAGCCTAGTAAACATGTATTATACTCAATTAAGTATAAATGTTGTCTGGATGGACCAACAAATAAATATATTTTAAAAATAGAGGCTATGAATAAACCTCAGCCATCTGATTTTAAAGCCTGGACCCCTTATACTATAACACTATCTAATTCTTTCTTGCTGGTTAAAATTAAGTCCATAGTAGTAATTCCACTCATTGTTTCTTTTATCTTGTGAGACATTCAGTTGTTATCAGATGTATAGGTTTGTGCCAAACAGGATAAGACTTCTCACCATTGCCAGGAGAGTTAAAAATCCTCTAGTACTTTCTGAGTTTACCTCTGTGCAATATAATCCTGATACATTCTGTATTGCCTGAGACATGGTGAGAATAAATGAGCACTCAAAAACAGTTTCATAATTTCACTGTGAGTAAATATAACCTGAGTTTTAAACAATAAATATTGAAATGAACATTTTTAGTCAATCCAGAGTTAGGAATTACCTACGTAATATGTGCAAACAAATGAATAAAATGACTTACGATAATGATTTTTCTATATGGCAGACATTGCTGGCTATCTACCCAATATCTATTTTCTCCTCTTTTATAAACAGAACCCCAATTTTGTTTATGTGACAATGTATGATCAGTTTAAAATATTATTTTTCAGCCTGTTTTATAGCTAAACTGTGGTCTCTTGACATACTTAATGGCCAATGAGATGTAACTAGAATTTGCTGGGTGTGACTTCAGGGAAATCTCCTGAATGGGGACAGACTCATGTAGTCTGAACCTTTTGCCCTTCCCCCTGCTCTTTCTTCTGCCTGGAATCAGCATTGTCCTGAAAGTGCAGCAGCCACCTTGCTACCATGAAGCAACAATCTTGAAAATAAAAGCCACTGGTTAGGGGTGCCTTAAAGCAGAGCCCGAATCCCTGATGGCATTATAGAGACAATGGTCTGCCTAAATATATACGTTTGGTATGTGGAAAGCACTAAACCTTTATTTATAAATTGCGTTTTCAGTTATATGCAGCCAAATCTTAATTGATACTCTGAGCAATGCCTGGCAAGTATTAGATGTGGCTTTTTCTATTACCAAAGCGCTAAAATCCCATACAAAGAACTTAGTCCTTTTGAATCTCTCCATGACACATCTGGCAACTCAGTGAACCCTCAAGATTAGGCAAAGGTGCCGAGAAGATCAAAGATTCCAGGACCTCTCATAGACTGAAAGGTTATGAGAACAGAAACCATTTCCATCTGGTTCACTGTTGTCCACCAGGGCCTGTTATTGACATGCAATGAAAGTTAAAGCCTTGTCCAATGGATGGATGAATGGACGGACAAGAATCAACAATCTAGTTGGGGAGATTAGCCAGTAAGGAGATGATTCCAAAGGAATAAAATCTTAGTTTGAATAACTGTATAGGGCTTCCTGGAGGAGATTATTTAAAACTGGGGCATGATAATTGAGGAGCCACTAGCAAAGTAAAAGGTACAAGGGGGGACTTTCTGAGGAGAGGAAATAACATGTGACAGAGATCTGTGTACAGTTTTGTAAGTCTATAGTTGAGGAACCCGAGGAGACTTGTGATGAACTACAGGTTGGGAAGCAAGCAAGAGTTAGATCATGAAGGGCCTGTGTATGACCTCCACAAAGCACAATCTTCTGGTCTAGTCTAGTCCAGTTGCATTCGATAAACTGATTTCAAAGTACTCTCAATTTTGTCATCTGCAATCACAAATGTTAGTTTTTACGTTTCAAGAATTTTGCGACTTGATCATACAAACTTTTCAACCACATTTTTTGACTTCAGCTATTTTTGTCCCTGTATGGCAAACCTACAACATGCATGGTGAATGTATCTATCAATGGTTTTAGGAAAATCTCTTCTGCTACTGAAGTGGAGCATATCTGAAAGACCCTCTATCTTAAAGTGTTACGTGTTGCCTGGAAGATTCATCCTTTTCATGGGGAAATCCTTTTAGCCATAACTGTCTTTCCTGACCTGTGAAATTTTCTCACATGACTGCAGCAGCTGGCCTGAAACATTTCCCTGCTTCCTGTCTCTGTAGGGCTTTGCGTTGTACTGCATCGAGGCCATATACATACGACTTCACTTTGCCCCTGTTAGAGCAGGCAAAAATTTATTGAAAGCAACAGGTTAACATTTGCCCATAAATGGGGTGAAGGTCAAATAAGCAAGTCAGCATTTTTCTCCCTCTTTGTCTACCTTTCTCCCTGTTCCCCAAACTCATTAATCATCTTTCCAATTTAACTCTTCTACATGCAGAACCCCTTCTAGAAGCTGGGGTTGTTTATTTGCTTAGCCAGAACTAGCTTCGGGAAATCTGGGATGCAAAGAGCTAGCCTGGTCTTCCTGTGATCCTCATCACTTCACTACAAAGCGTAACTGGGGAAGAAAATGAAAATACTCTGCACATTAACTCATTCTTTACTCGTGTTTCTTACAAACACATTTTCCTGCACATATTTATTTATCATATACTGTATGGGCATAAAACTTAGCCCCTTTCATAAAGGTTTGAATGATAGGAGAAATGTGAGGATTTCACATTTCAGTTTTTTTTCTCCCATTGGCTGCCATATAACTTTAAGTTTTGTATTTTTGTAAAAAAGGGAGTGACGATCTCAAAGACTCAAAAGTTAATCATTATTTCCAATCTTTTTGTATATTTTCCATCTCATTTTAGAAGTAAAAAGAAAAAAATGGAAAGGGAGTCATGGCAGGCATAAGTATGAAATAAACTATCTAACAATAATTAAATTTTAATCTAGTTAACAGCTATCATAATCAAAGGATTTGTGTAAACATTAGCTATGTCATAGATGGGATCACAGATTACTTTGTTTTTGTAATGATGGGTTTTTACTTTCTTTCTTGATGACAAATTTGCATTTGACCCTGCCTGGTGGTTTATATTCCAATTTACATATCTGACTGCATTTACCTTAGATGATTTTTTGTGACATTTCAATAGTTAATATTTTCTTGAATCTGCAAATTTGAAGGTATAGAACAAATGTTTCCCATGTTGCTCTTACCCTAATACATTTATGGATCAGTCTGCTTCTGAAAATAATTTATTGGTCTGTTTTTCTACTCCTAAACAATGGTTTTAACAATTCATATGAAAACATTTTTCTATTTTTTGTTGTCAATGAGTGCAGAGCACTGCATACTTTGTTTCATGCTGTTCATATGCATTATTCAGAAAGCAATGCTTGGATTGATGTGGTTCTGTTAGTCTAGGAAATGGCATTTATGTATAATCCATGTGCTCCTTTTTAAAAATGTAAAATGATGAACTTTAAAACAAATGAATGTCAATCTAGTCTCTCTTGATTGAGGCTTAAGTTTCTGTCATCAAAAATATTCAATGATTCATTTTATAACTGAAAAACAGTTATAAAGTATTGCAATAGCATACTAATGCCTTCTTATAAGCATTACATTTATGTCTGTAAGCTCTCTCTGAAAATAATAAGAAATATACATATTGTTCTTTGCCTCTGGTTGCTGTTAGAATTTGGTTTTTGACACTGGTTCCTGACACAAAGCTCCTAAATTCCTTAGAATTTCTAGGTGATAGGAGTTATTTTTGTTCCAGTGAGGCAATTCTTGGTGGGCTCCTGGATGTGGGCTGGTCACCAGAAAGACCAAGACATGATTATAGCTTCGAACCTACTGCCCTATCCCTGATTCTCCGGAGTGGAAAAGTTCTCTGGACATGGACTTAATAACCAATCATACCTATGCAATGAAATCTCTATAAAAATCCTAAAAGTATGGAACTCGGGGAGCTTCTGTGTTGGTGAACACATCTGTGTGCCTGAAGGATGGTGCACTTGAACTTCACAGGGACAGAAGTTTCTGCACTCAGGACCCTTCCAGACCTTGCCCTATGTACCTCTTCATCTGGTTGTTTCTCTGTATTTTTCACCATATTCCCTATTATATAATAAACCAGTAAATGTAAGTGTTTTCCTGAGTTCTGTGAGTGTTCTAGCAAATGATCAAATCCAAGGAGGAACCTCTGACTCATAGCCAAGTGAGTTAGAAGTTGTGGGTAACCTGGGGACCCACGACTTACAATTGGTATCTGAACTGGGGAGCAATCTTGTGGGACTGAACTCTTAACCTGTAGGGTCTACAATTGCTTGATGTGGAAAACCCAAACATTTGATGGCCAGACATAAAGTACTGAGAGTACAGAAGTATTCTGTGAGTAGAAAACTGAGTTATTTTTTTTTTTTCCTAAATACCCTCTCTCTCCTTGATCTTTGGCATTCACTCTTCCACAGCCCTCACCGAGTCCATGGTCAGCCTTCCTGCCAGCAGAGCCTTTCTCAGTCAGCCAGTCACAGGATAGGAGTCCTTTCAAAACTGGCTTAGAGCCCATGACTCCTATTAATCAAATTTTATAGAGACTTCAACTTGTGTCCTGGACACATGAGTCATTCATTTACTCATTCCCATGACAACAGTTATTGCAAACAATTAATAAATGCTTTCGTTTAACAATGCTTATCTTTAGTTAAACATTTCTAAAAACTGGTTTTGTCCAGTATCTTTCTGAGAGTGCCTTCTTCATCTGATCCTTATTTTTTTTTTCTTCACTGCATTAAAAATACTATATCCAGGCCTCATTTTTTGTCCTCTCTGTAGGCATAGAGGGGATTTGCTCTCTTTTGAAACTAGCAAAGTCTTTACTTTCATGCTTCCAAAGTCTTTTTCCAATTATGCTGATGTTTATATTTAGGTTTTCTTATACTTTAAGTTTTTTGAGGTAAAAGGACCACTGGACTAAAAAAAAAGCTCAGTACAGAATAATCGACTGATGTTATTGCTTCTCTAATAGTAAGCATAGATTTGTTATCATTCAGTTATCACTGAAAGACAAAACATAATTTTATAACTAAAGTAGTCAACATTTTTCTAAAACGTGTATTTCAAAGTAAAACATTATAGGCAGCATGAGTTGAATTTTGATTTGATTATATTTGTTTTATTTAGTCTTTTTTTTGTATATTGAATCAGTGAAAACTAGCCAAACAACTTGTGTGTCATGCTAATGAAATAGTTATTGGCCTTAGAACTCATCAACAAAAATAGATTGAATTTTCAACTCAATTCCAGGAACAAAATACATATCAATGACATTGTGACAAAGAATAAGTGATTACCTTCTATTATGGGTTCACCGAGAGCACATAAGAATTGAACTTGTGCCTGCCTACTAGGTTTATGTAAGTTTGGAGAGAATATAAAGAGAATAAAGAAAGAGTTGAATACATTAATATAATTCTCATTATTCTGAGCATTTTTTAAAGCACAATATCAAACTATTTTTGGTAAAAGTTCTTAACTGGAAAATATAATCCTTTTTACGATTTAAAAAGTTTATCAGCTTTTAGGATATAGTTAGGTAACTAAAGATGTACTTTAAAAACATAATAAAGTTTTTTATCAGCCAAAACAGTAATTGTGAGTTAACATATTCAAAAATTTAAGTCTTTTAAAAATATGTATATTATTTATTATAGTTCCAGGTTTGAAAATATAAACCACCCCATCTCATAAGGAAGCCACTTCATAATGCTTCAGTAGAATAAACTATAAATTTTTCGAAACATTCCAATTCAAGAAATAAAAAATGATAAAAGTTGCAAATCCTTACTCCAAATATAGTTTGTCTTACCATGAATAAACTGTTCATCTAGCAGTGAAACTAAAAAGACATTTAAAAAAGAAATCATGTCAAATAAGCTCCAACCACTCCTAAACTTCACTTTAGTGTATATCAGGCTTCATTCAATGTTATTAAGGTTAAAAAAGAAAAACGAGATGCTAATAAATAAAAGCAATCTTTCATTTATGTATATTATATAACCTACAATTTTACTATGGGTTGGTTCTTTTAGCTCCAAAAGGAAACCAAGATGTTTTCTTCCTAATTGTACAGGATAATAGAAAATATAAAGAAAAAATGTTGTAAAAAGATAAACCTATCTAAAGAAGAATTAATACCAATTCTCAAACTCTTCCAAAAAAATAGAAGACAAAGGAATACTTCCAAACTCATTTTATGAGGCTGGCATTTCCCTGACACCAAAACCAAACAAGGACACCACAAGAAAAGAAAATTAAAAGTCAATATCCCCAATGAACATAGATATAAATATCCTCAATAAAACATGAGCGACCGAATTCAACGATACATTAAAAAGTTTATACACCATAATCAAGTGGAATTTATTCCAGGGATGCAAGGATTAACATTTGCAAATCAATCAGTGTGATAAACCACATTAAAAAATGAAGGATAAAATTCATGATTTTCTCAATAGATGCAGAAAAAGCATTCGACAAAATTCAACATTCGTTTACAATTTTAAAAAACTCTCAATAATGTGGATATAGAGGAAATGAACCTTAACATAATAAAGGCCATATCTGATAAGCCCACAGCTAACCTCATACTCAATGGCAAAAAGCTTAAAGCTTTTCCTTTAAGATCAGAATGAGATGAGAATGCCCATTCTCGCAACTTTATTTAGCATAGTAGTTGAAATCCTAGCCAGAGCAATTAGACAGGAAAGAGCAATAAAAGACATCCAAATTGGAAAGAAAGAAAACTGTCCCTGTTTGCAGAGGACATGATACTATGTATAGAAAATTGTAAAGACTTTACCATAAAATGTTACAACTAATAAATTTAGTAAAGTTGCAAGATATAAAATCAATACACAAAAATCTGTTGTGTTTCTATATACCAATAACAAACTATCAAAAACAGAAATTAAGAAAATAATTCCATTTACAATTGCATCAAAAACAATAACTACAAATAAATTTAACCAAAGATGTAAAAGACCTATAAACTAAAAACTATAAGACATTTATGACAGAAATTGAAGAGGACACAAATAAATGGATAGATAGTCTGTGCTCATAGACTGGAAGAATTAATATTGTTTACATGTCCATACTACCCAAAGCAATCTACAGATTCAATGTAATCCCTATCAAAACTCCAATGGCATTTTTGCACAGAAATAGAACAATCCTAAAATACGTATGAAAACACAAAAGACCCCTTACAGCCAAAGCAATTTTGAAAAAAAAAAAAAAAGAGGAATAAAACTAGTGGCATCACACTCTCTGATTTTAAACTATATTACAAAATATAGTAATCAAAACAATCTGACATTGGAATAAAAACAGACACATAGATCAATGGAAAAGAAGAGAACCCAGAAACAAACCCACACTGATATAGTCAATTAATTTATGACAAAGGAGTCAAAAATATACAATGAGGAAAGGACAATCTCGTCAATAAATAGTGTTAGAAAAACTGGACAGTCACATGCAAAGGAATGAATCTGAACCACCACCTTATATCTATAGAAAAATGAACTTAAAATGGATTAAAGATTTGAATGTCCCCAAACAATAAGACTCCTAAGATAAAACAGGTAGTGAGCTCTTTAACATTTGTCTTAGTGATGATTTTTTGGATTTGACACAGAAATCAAAGGCAACGAAAGCAAAAATAAACAAGTGAAACTGCATCAAACTAAAAAGCTTCTATGCAACGAAGGAAACCATCAACAAAGTGAAAAGGCAACCTACTAAATGGAAGAAAATATTTGCTAATCATATATCTGATAAAGGTTTGTTATCTAAAATATAGAGAACTCATACAACTCGATAGCAAAACAAACAAACAAAAAATCTGATTAAAAAATGGGCAGAGGATCTGAGTAGACATTTTTCCAATGAAGACACAAATGGCCAATAGGCACATGAAAAGATGCTCAGCATCACTAATGATCAGGGAAATGCATATCAAAACCACAATGAGATATCACATCACATTTGTCAGAATGGCTGTTATCAAAAAGACAAGATATAATAAGTGTTGCCGAAGAGTAAAGGGAATTCTTGTGCCCTGTTGGCACAGCCATTATGGAAAACAGTATGGAAGTTCCTCAAAAAATTAAAATAGAACTATCTAGCAATTCTACTTCTGAATTTAACCCAAGACAACAAAACCACTAACTCAAAAATATATGTGTACCCCATGATTATTGCAGCATTATTTATATGGAAACGACTTAAGTGTTCATCGATGGATGAATGTATAAATTTTATACACATACACTGGTATTTTCACCCATAAAAGAGAATGAAATCTTGCCATTTGCAACAACATGTATGGACCTGAGGGCATTATGCTAAGTGAAATAAGTTAGACAGAGAAAGACAAGTACCATATAATCTCACTTATAT
The DNA here is from genome assembly GCF_000151845.1 of Pteropus vampyrus. Classification (NCBI taxonomy): domain Eukaryota; kingdom Metazoa; phylum Chordata; class Mammalia; order Chiroptera; family Pteropodidae; genus Pteropus; species Pteropus vampyrus. Next base: position 1,495,664 of record NW_011888824.1, on the reverse strand, counting down.
GTGGAATTTAAAGAACACACAAACAAACAAAAAAAGCTCATAGATACAGAGAACAGGTTGGTGGTTGTCAGAGGAAGGGGTCGGAGTGGGGGTATGGACAAAATGGGTGAAGAGAGTCAAAAGGTTCAAACTTCCAGTTATAAAATAAATAAGTCATGGATATGTAATGTACAGCCTGATGACTATAGTTAATAATTCTGTATTTCATGTTTGAAAGTTGCTAAGAGAATAGACGCTAAAGTTTTCATCACAAGAAAAAAATTTATAATTATGTATGATAACAGATGTTAACTAAACTTATTGTAGTGATTATTTTACAATATATACAAATATCAAATCATTATGTTATATACT
>NW_011888824.1:1489073-1494185 GCF_000151845.1 Pteropus vampyrus | reverse complement strand
ATCTATTCCCTTACATAGGTTTGGATTTCCCTTTTGGATTAAAGTGTGACTGGAATGAGGTTTATGTATCTTGTACTTGGTGTTGAATGCAATGTCTCTGAAGGCATTATCATATAAGTAGCTAAAGAACACCCATGTTAGCTCAAGGAGCACCACACATGTTCTTCTAGTTTCTTTGTTTTAATCAGGTGAGAGGCCCTTGAAATATTATCAGTCAGCAGGGTCTTCAAATCATAGTGGAATGAATTCTGTTTGAAGAGTTCTGTAATACATTTAAATCTGATACTGTGGACAGTATTATCTGGAAATTATACCTAAATAATTTCTCCAGACTTTAGTACCTGAAATAACGACCAAGCATGGAGTCGACCATTCAATAAAGCAGGGGCAAGAGAAAGCAGATGATAATTCTCAAGTACCAAACACCAAGCTAATGGTTTTACATATTTTATCTCATTCAATCTTCACAACAACATAGTAGGTATTATTATTCTCATGTTAAAGATGGAGAAGCTGAGAAATTAAGTCATGATGCAGTTAAGAAAAAGAAAAAAGCAAGTTAAAATCATATTGACTGGACGTATACTGCTGTGGGTTTCAGTATGGATTTTAGAGTCAGGCGGATGTGGGCTCTAATCTTCACTTCTATTCTTGCTAAATCCTTTATTGAAACAATCATGGCTTCATGGCAGTTATATACAGTGTGTGAATTCCTTGACACTTATTCCTGCAATAACTTCAGTTGATTTGAAGGATTAGGACAACACTTCTGTGTCTCATTAAAATCTTGTGTTCAAAAAGATGGTACAATTGATTAAGAATTAATTGATTAAGATGGTACAATTGATTCAGGATGTGATGCCTCATTTGTTCCTTTTACTAGCCTTAAGTTCTGGCTTTATGGAGAACTAAAAGTAATGTACATTGACAAGAACAGAATGTTTCTTGAGGTGATGCTTGGATCCTTAAAAGTGAATTTCACTGCACATTAAACCCTTTTATTTTTTGTGGAGAAACACTTCTTTGACAGTGAGTAGGAAAATATTGGGTACATACAGATATTTACATTATACCTTGATCATCAGAAATACATACAATTGTAAATAGAGATCAACTTCTACCAAAAAAACATACCCATAAACTCCAAAATAAATGATCAAATCCCACAGATATCAGGGATTTGTGTGATAAGTAAGAAGGCTTTGCTAACAGTAATTCCTTGCTGAGGGGTTAATCTCCTGCTCTGACAGACTCAGAGGCTTTGTAGATTAAAAGAAAACAATAATCTCTCCTGATGTCAGCAAAGGCTTTTTATTCCACTCAGTTTACATGGTTATGAAAAAGCAAGCCTATGTTAGTGAATAAAAGCAAAGTAGAAATCTACATGTGTCATTTGAAGTACAAGTTTATTTCTGAGATGAATTAGGGGGAAAATAATTGCCTTGGGCAGTTGATGAGGAAGAGGAGAAGGAGGAGAGAAAGAGAGAGCTTTGGGATCTAGGAACTGTATGTTCTCAAAGTTATAAGGTTCATTGGAGGTCAGAAGCATAGATAGATTCTATCATCGGGGGAGAGAGTTCATAGAAATGAGCCACGGGCCATGGGCCTCTCAAGATCTGTAAAAGCACCGTTCTGAAAGAAGGTGCTTGAATAGAGCAACCACATATCCTGCTCCTTTCTCCTCTTCACATCCACAGCCCACACCCCTAGTTGAACTACATTTAAGTTCAAGTGATGCAACATTCCCTCCTTTTACACATCCCTGTGGGTCTCCTTGCAGCCTCAGCTTCGATGCCCTTAGGGTCAAGCAACTAAAAGCCTTGGGTCTCACTTCATTTTGTTTGTGGATAGCTCTAACTGCTCACTATATTGAGTCAGAAATCTTTCTGTGATATTCACTTATGTATCCTACTTAACAGTCTAAGTGGTCTTTCATATATCACCCATACTGCAAGTGTTCAAAGATATAACATACTTTTCTAGCTGCTTTGTATTATATTCATATATAGATGAGATCTGGCAAGCAATGTCTATTTGGGTAGATTTTGGAATGAATTAGTTGTATCACGACCTAAATGCAGGCAGTCTGTTTCCATCTAAAATTCAAAATCAACATCTGGCATTAAAAGTTGGAAAGTTTATGTACAACATTGACCCTTTACAAGTATATCCCTTTAAAACTGTCATTCATTTGACATTGATGTTTGCTTGATGATATGTTTATATTTCTTGAAAACCTTTGCATTACTTCTACACAATTCAAGCAGTGAATTTTTGTGATGAAGACATTTGTCTTTCTAATCCATTCATGCCCATATTAAGCATTTTCAGCTATTTCTATTCTTTTTCTCAGATACTTTACAATCCTGATTGGTCATCTGAAATTATTTTTTAGTTCACTAGGGTAAACTTTAAAGTGGGAGTACTTAAGATCGAGGATGGAAAGTAGATTAAATAGGGGCTTATATTCTCCTATACCAGCTGTTCTAACCAGAAGCATGCTTCTGAATTGCTTGGGAAACTTTGTCAAAATACACAGACCTAGACCACTTCCTTGGGGAGTATGACCAAGAGGTGGCTTCTATAGTTTGAAAAAGCTGCCCAGGTAATTCTGATTTGCACTGCTAGTTGAAAATCATTGTCTAATATTGATTCTACTCTTTGTGGTCTCATTTATCATTGTCCTTGACTAAGGACAATTCAGGCGGTTTCACTCTGTGTCAGTCACTTATTTAACATTACAACTTTGGCCCCATCATCAGGTAGTGAATGAGATTTCTAAGAAAGAGGATGCAGTAAGAGAAGAGTGGCGACCTGAGGACCAAACTATGAAGAGCATGCACAATGAGGCACCCACATTTCTATTTTGGACAGGAAAATGACTCCTGGCAAGGACAGTTTGTATAGAGTGGTTAGGGTAGAAGCAAGATGCCAGAAATTTAAGAGTAAGTCATGGAGACACAGAAGCATCAGGATGAAGCCACAGTTCTGGCCCTAGGGCAGGGCACCCACCATGCCCTGTGCCATTCTCCAGTGTACCCTCATCCTCACCCATAAGCCTAAGGGAACAGAGAATTTGAACCAAACACCACATTCTTCCTTCCAGCCCTTCAGACCCTCTTTGAGTCCCCCGAGTTAAAAAGAGATCAATCCATCCTCTATCTAAAGTAATCCACAGATTTTAGTCTAGGGATGGTACAGATCTTTGAAATAAAAGGCCTCTTTATGATTATCCAAGATTCAAACCTAACTTTGCCTAAATCCAACGTGTGTACTGTCAACACTGGTTGGTATTAAACTGCTTCTCCTTAAGAAAGTTCGGCAATGAAACCAGAGCACCAAATGAATAGTCTCTAAAAAAAAAAAAGTCTCTGGAAGATTTTTTCAATCTTTTGAAAGATTTTCAAAATAGTCTATGAAAGGCCTAAACAGTGTTTGAAGCCAGAATGCAAGGGGTCAACAGCGAGACAATCCATTCAATCTTTTCTTTTGTTGATTCTTCTCCCTTCCTAGACTAAAGCTTTCCAGAGATTAGGATCTTCCAACAACACATGCTATTGTACCTAGTATATTTAAGTGCTAAATAAAAGTCTTTGGATGGGATAAGGACTTACATTAAATTGTGATTACTTTAGGGGTCCATAGTTCAATAGGATATGGGAACTTAAGGGTCATAAATGATGAAAAGTTTGTTAAGCAAATATGTCGAAGACTTTTTTTCACATTATATAGTTAGAAATGAGGAAAAAACTCTTTAAAAATTATGCTTTCTTTAATGTACTCCTTAATCTTGTGTTCTTTGTCAACCTCTTCTATCAGTGATTTTTTTTACAGTATCAATCCACATTATCTCCCTCTTTTATGAGTGAAAATCAAAGATAAGCATATTCACAATGGGTGGGAACTGTGACATGTAGAACATCAGTTATTTCTTACACTGATTTGGTAGCTAAACAATAAAGTAAAATGTACCCTTTAGATGAAAATTTGCTCTGTATTTTATGTAGATAGTTTAATATTATATCCTTTTTCTAAATCCAAAAGATAAGTAACTTTTTCTATGCCATAGACTATACAGATCTTTATCCTATAAAACTTTTAAACAACTAAGATCCAAAATTAAATGAAAGAATTTTACAATGTTATATATTGTTCTATTATTAAAACATATCAAGGAAAGCTAAGATTGTATTTTTATAAGATAAAATGAAATAAACCTATAAGGTTACTATATGTTTACGTATACATTTTCCTGAGGTTATTTATAAATTCACAAAGAAACGACACAGGTATATTACCTTTATTGACTTCTTTCTTAATGTTAGCTTTTATGCAAGACGGTTGGATTTTTCCTGATACAGTACTTAGATATCTAAGAAAGGTTTACTTTTTGATATAGTGTGATATTTCATTTTATTAGGTTTGAAGAATAAGTCTACCCATTCAAATATTACCTAATTAGTATACTCTAGTATTTTAAGGCATAGTCATTTCTACCAAAATCAATCTATATAGCCTCACAGTTTTCATTCTTCAAATAATTTCTTCTTGTTTCTAACATAATTTCTAGGGTTATCATGATCTCATTTGTCAGAAACTCACAACACTGAATGAAATAATTTAGTAAAGAAAAACCATACAACATCAAAACATAAGTCAGTCCATCATCATCTTCCCAGACCAAAACAGGAGATCTATTCTTGAATAACGACTCACAACACATAACAATAAGCAATTTTAGATAATTACATTAAAGAGGTATTGCTATTTATTAGACATTTGCCAGAAGAGCAAAAACTACTAATATGTATGAGCTAACAATAAATGCTTACGTTTTTTTAGTGGCTTTAAGCAGAACTCACACAAATAAAAACTTTACAAAACAAATGTCTCTTCTTGGGAAGCATGTGTAACCACTTTGGATCATCACAAAGAAGATGGAAAAGGTAAGAGGCATTTGAGGATATAATTCTATGAATTTTATGAGATAAAACTCCATAGCCTTAATTTGTCTCCCTCTATTTAAGTATCCCTCTTCAATGAACATAGAGGTGCACATATTTTATTTCAAATTAGTGTTTTGTATTTCTGGGGATAAATGCCAGAAATAGA
>NW_011888824.1:1486840-1488793 GCF_000151845.1 Pteropus vampyrus | reverse complement strand
TTAATATCTCATTGTTGTTTTAATTTGCATTTCTCTGATGATTAGTGATTTTGAATTAAGTCAGAAAAGACAAATCATTCCTAGTATTTCTTATAAAGAATTAATTTAGGAATACAGTCTATATAAGCCTTCCATTGTATTTGTAGGTTACCATTATTAAAAATTGAGATACCAGCTTTGAATTATGTATAATAGAAGGCTGTCATCATCTTAATTAACATGATTGTTTATACATAAAATTTTTAAAGCTTTTTATAAATATGTCCCAATAAAATCTAGTCTAGTTTTAATTTTCGGTTTGGAAGTTTTTAACAAAAGTTCATACAAGAGAAGTAAGATTTAGAAATGTATGAAACTGGGAAGATTTCTTTTTAGCTTCGTTGTCTAGCAACAGATTTGCATGCAAAAATGTTTAGCCACATTTGAACTACTGAATGATAAGAATATAATTTAGCGGAGGGAAAGCATGCAAAATGTCTACAGCTATGCAAACATAATCCTGTTTAGTCAGAAATACCTGCACTATAGTACCAGTTGTACCACCAGTTAATTCTTTCCCTCTTTGAAAATAAGAAGAAACAGATATTTCAGTAGATAAATAGCACACATACTAAAAGGAGCCTAAATTTATGCGGCAACCCGCTCAATTCTTTAGGATTCTGTCCTGAAGACAGAGTTGTTGGTTTTTTTTTTTTAATAACTCTAAAACAGTGGTGTTTAGGAAGCTTAGTCTGAAGGAAAATAACAAAAGATAAGAATAATATATATTATGTGGCATATATATACATATATACATATATACACATATGCTTTTATATTATATACTGAAATTATTTAAAATATGTATAGTTTTAAAGTTCAGATAGGGCAGGACATGTACGAAATAGAGGATTTAGGCTTTCCAAGATAAAAAAAAAAAAGATACTAAAGTTAATCAGGATATCATATATGTGTATTGAATTGAATGGTGACTCCCAAAAAGAAATGTTCAGGTTCTACTTTCTGGGACCAGTAAATGTGACCTTATTTGGAAAAAGGGTCTTTGCAGATATAATTAAATTAAGCATGTTGAGATGAAGAGATCATCTGAATTATCCATGTGGGCTCTAAATCCAATGTCAAGTGTCCTTATAAGAGAAACACACGGAAAAGATAGGCACAGAAGAGAAGGCCATGTAAGGTGGAGGCAGAGATTAGAACAATGGAGCCACAAACCAAAAAAAGCTGACAACCACCAGAAACTAAAGGAGTCAAGGACTAGATTCTAGAAGCTAGAGCCTTAGACATGGAAGCAGCCCTGCCTATATCTTACTATAGGACTTCTAGCCTCCAGAACTGTGAGAAAATAAATGTCTATTGTTTTAAGCCATCCAGTTTATGGTAATTTGTTATAGCAGCCACAGAAAACTAATACAACATGTATATGCATTGTATGTGTGTGTGGACATATACATTACATGTAAATATATAAATGTATATGCTTATGCACTAGGACATTACCAGTACAACTACATACATACCATATCACATGAGATTCCATTAAACGAAAATGAAATTATCTATGGAATATTATGTCAAGTCAAAGTTCAGCCTCTGCTACCTGTAGAATATAATTGACTGTGCTAGGTCCTTTGAGAGCACCGTTTCTACTCAGGAATCACCCCTGGAGAGACACAGATAAGAAAAAGAACATTTAAATACATTAAGATGACTCTTGCTAAGCTTGGATGCTGAGACCTGGAAGAGCTGCATACAGCTAGCTCAGTGTAAGAGGGGTGGGAATGGAGATCATAGAAAATTTTCCAGAGAAACATCTAGGGTTAGTGAAATCTAAAAGACAAGTTACCATGGTGGTGGTGGTACGATGGCATAGGCGGGGGCGGGGGTGAAGGATATAGGGGAGACAGGAAGAAGGGAGGGATCAGGTTGGGGGAACAAAATATATATGAAAGA
>NW_011888824.1:1481773-1486790 GCF_000151845.1 Pteropus vampyrus | reverse complement strand
CACAGAAGAGAAGGCCATGTAAGGTGGAGGCAGAGATTAGAACAATGGAGCCACAAACCAAAAAAAGCTGACAACCACCAGAAACTAAAGGAGTCAAGGACTAGATTCTAGAAGCTAGAGCCTTAGACATGGAAGCAGCCCTGCCTATATCTTACTATAGGACTTCTAGCCTCCAGAACTGTGAGAAAATAAATGTCTATTGTTTTAAGCCATCCAGTTTATGGTAATTTGTTATAGCAGCCACAGAAATCTAATACAACATGTATATGCATTGTATGTGTGTGTGGACATATACATTACATGTAAATATATAAATGTATATGCTTATGCACTAGGACATTACCAGTACAACTACATACATACCATATCACATGAGATTCCATTAAACGAAAATGAAATTATCTATGGAATATTATGTCAAGTCAAAGTTCAGCCTCTGCTACCTGTAGAATATAATTGACTGTGCTAGGTCCTTTGAGAGCACCGTTTCTACTCAGGAATCACCCCTGGAGAGACACAGATAAGAAAAAGAACATTTAAATACATTAAGATGACTCTTGCTAAGCTTGGATGCTGAGACCCGGAAGAGCTGCATACAGCTAGCTCAGTGTAAGAGGGGTGGGAATGGAGATCATAGAAAATTTTCCAGAGAAACATCTAGGGTTAGTGAAATCTAAAAGACAAGTTACCATGGTGGTGGTGGTACGATGGCATAGGCGGGGGCGGGGGTGAAGGATATAGGGGAGACAGGAAGAAGGGAGGGATCAGGTTGGGGGAACAAAATATATATGAAAGACGTTCCATGAGGCTGCAGTGAGAAAGAAGCAAGAGATGAGGCTGGGGACATAGGAAGAGACCAGAGTATAACGCATCTTGTAAGTCATCCTAAGGAGTAAATGCTTAACCACAAAGACATCGGGAGCCACTGGAAGGTATTAAGCAGGAGAAGGACATAAGAATATTTACAAAAATCACTGTCTGTGGTGTGGACTAATATTAGAAAATAATGGAGCCAAACATACTTTTTATGAGGCTATCGCAACAGCCCAGGCAAGAGGTAATGGTGTTCAATGACCAGTACAAGGGATGAACAGGTATAACATTTTAGTGGAGATATATAGAAGGTATAATTGAAAAGGATTGGCACTAAGGTGAATATGGGTTAGGAGAATAGAACATAGATGTCTGGGTTTCTAGCCTAAGAATTTGGGTGAGCGGTGATATCATTCCCGAAATACGGCATAAAAGCCAAAGGGCAGAGCGTAGGGGAGGAGATAATGCATTCAGAGAGGGTGATTCTAAGGGTCAGCCCAATGGAGATACCTACGCAATTAGATATGTGGATCTGGAGCTTGGACTAGAGATATGTGGGTTAGAGATATAGAATTGGGAGTTATCAACTCCCAATCGAGATGATCATTGATATATTAGAAGCAATTGGAAGATCTCAGGGACAGAAGGGGTAGTAAGAATGAAAAAGAATGCAGGATGGGACACTCAAGAATACTACATTGCAGTGATAAACGAACTCTCCAAAGGAAACAGAAAAAGTGTAGCCAAAGAAATAGGAGGAAAACCAGGAAAGCATAGTGTCACAGAGGCCCAGAGGCAAGAGTATTTTATGAAGATGGGAGTGTCCAGAAGTGTTAATGCTACAGATAGTGTTAAAATGACTCACAAGTTTCCTGTGCATTATTTATCAACAAGGAAGTGATTGATGACCTTAGTGAGACACATTGGAAATAGAGCAGTGAAGACCACGGCCAGATTTCAGCAGGTTAAGATGTGTTGGATGGAAAGGTAAAATGGTGGAGGTAGCAACAAGTGTGGTCAAATCTTGTAAGTAATTTAGCTGTGAAGGGAAAGAAAGAGAAAAAAGGGAATCTGAAGATCTGCTTTCTTTTTATGATGGAAGAAATTTAAAATGCTAATGATCAGAGCTATCTTTTTTTTTTTTGAAATCTATATACCTGGTATTCCTATAAAACTTAGAATTTTAGAATAATCCTAGAATCAAAAGGAAACTTAAAGGTAAATTATCCTGCTTGTTACAAGCATCTTTCCTAGATAGTTCCCTTTAGAAGGTCATCCAGACTCGGCTTGGACACATTCTGTGATGAGGGACTCACTACTTCATAAAGGTGCCAATTGCATTGCAGGACAGCTGTCATTTAAATAGTACCTTCTTAAAATGACACAAGTATGCTTTTCTGTGATATAGAGGACCCTTAGCTCCAGTTCTGACTTCTTGGTACCATGTGTGAATATAACTGTGAAGAATTGTGCATTCTTCCAACCTGCCAACCCTCCCCACCATCCTGTTGCTCTCTTCTGGGAGAATTCTGGTGTATGAATTTCCAAAAGAGTGGTGCATCCAACTAAATAATTAAAAGCACTTTTCAAATGTCACATTGTCAATGTTGATTATAGCAGGACTACTATCACCTATGATCTGAGTTTCTGTTAACACAGCATATGCTTGTATCAAATAAAGAGTTAAAAAAAAAAAAAGCTATGCTTTGCCTCTGATCTTGCCAAGCATCACATGGCATTCACTAATTCTCCTGCAACAGGACATTCAGATGACCTAATGCAAAGAGATCTCTCTTGAGAGAGCTGATTGTCATCCTCACAATGACCTGGTTATCATCTTTTCATAAATGCAGTAGCCAAGCTGGTTTTTCATAGCATCTACATCATGCCACTAAATAGTCAACTAGGCCACCCAAATCCTGTTTTTAAAGGACCAGAGTTTATCTTTGCCATCAGTACCTATACTCCTTAGTGCGATTAGGTAGAAAATCAAGGAATCATCTAACCTGTCATTAAAATACAATGCACAGGCAATAAATATTTTTTCAATGTGCTTTTTATTAACTACTGTATGATCTTTTTGTAGAAATAAAATAGTTTTTCAATACAGTGACCTTCTTAGAATTTAAATGTTAATGCTTTTTGAGTTAAGCACCATTTTCCCAGGAAAGCAATGAGAGGTGTAACAAAAAGTATCTATAAAAAATTTTGCAGAAATTTGCATGTTTCTCCTGCAGCCCATATTGTTGATCATTTTGATTTTTCATTTCTTTATTCATTCAGCAATTACGTAATGAGGGCCTCTATGTGCTAGGTACTATGTTGGATAGAGGGAAGAGAGGATTCGATCAAACACACAAGATTCCTGTCTTCACAGGATATATACCCTATAGAGAGATGGACATTTGCCAAGTTAACACAAAAACAACATTGTATATAGGGAGTGGGATGGATGCTGTGACAGATGGGAACAGGGCATTATGAAAAGTAAAAGTGGGACAAAGTAATATCTAATTTAGTTTGAAGAGTCAATAAAGTGACATGAGGCTCTAAAGGATAAATATGTGTTGGGTTTTTTTGTTTTGTTTTGTTTTTGTTTTTTCATTTGTTTTTTATTTTAATTTTTTCAGAAAAAGAGTGGGAAAAGAACATTCTATGCAGAAAGAATATAAGACCATTCTGCCATCTACCTGAGCTATTCTAAACCTTATATTTTCCCTGAGCTGTAAAGACATCTGGGACATCATGGATTGATTTGTGCAAATTTGAGAGATATCTATAAATTAGTTAGTGAATAAATTTTGCAAGTATTAAAAATGGACTCTTTGGCATGCAAATAAACCCAAACTCTTCAATCCTATTTTTGAAAAATAAAAATTTTCTGAAGATGCCAGCTCTTTCAAGAATAATAAGAGCACTGTATCAATATCTTTTCATCTGGTAGAAACTGGTACAATTTATTTTTTATTCAAGATTACTGTGTCAGACAGTATGAAATGCTTTGAGTCATAGGTCCCCTACAGGTTACAGTGTGAGAGATCTTTTACTTTAAAATTTCAGCTTGGTTGAAGAGACAAATAAAATTTGTAAGATATTTAGAGTGTGCACTGTGGTAATTTGATAAATGTATACATTGTGAAAGGATTCTCTCCCTCTAATTAATCCATTCATCATCTGACATTTTTATCTTTTTTTTTGAATGTGTGAAAACATTTAAGTGCTACTGCCTTAGCAAATTTCAATTATACAATACAATTGTCAACTATCATCATTATGTCCTACATTAGATCCTCTGGCCTTATCAGAATCAAACAAACAAAAACACAAGCGATAACAAGTACTGGCAAGGATGTGGAGAAAAGGGAACCTTCTGTACTGTTTGTGGGACTGTAAATTGGTACAACCACTATGGAAAACAGTATGAAAGTTTCTCAAAAAATTAAAAATAGAATTACCCCATATGATGCAGCAATCCCACTTCTGGTTGTATATCCAAAGGAAAAGAAAACAGAATATCAAAGTGATATTTGCCCTTCCATGTTCATTGCATTATTCATAATAGCCAAGATAGGGAAACAACCTGAGTGTCCATCAACGGATGAATAAAGATGTGGAATACACACACGCACACACACACACTAGAATATTATTCGGCCACAAGAAAGAAGGAAATCTTGCCATTTACAAAAACGTGAATGGACCTTGAAGGCATTATATTAAGTAAAATAAGCCAGACAGAGAAAGACAAATACTGCATGGAATCATTTATATGTAGAATCTTAAAAAAAAATAAATAAAAGTTAAACACATAGAAACAGAGTAGAACAAGGGTTCCAGGTGATATGTTTAGGAAAGTATGATAAACACTTTCGAAGCCTTTGTCTGTGTTTTGTAATTTTTAACTGGGTCAGTCTAATAAAAATAAAGGGCTCTTTTCCATTATTATGGTGAAATAGCTGGAAAAAATGCCAAAATAGATATAATATTCACCGCAGAAAGTAATTAAAAGTAACTAGACATTTTGACTACGGGGGAGGGTTAGGTTAACCTAAAAATTTTTCAAAAGAAGAGATTTATATAAAAGTGGCTTTCATAGGCCATAAGGATCCCAGTCTGTGTGACAACTTGGGAAATAAAGTGCATGCACACACACATACACACACACACACACCTCTACCTTCACTCCATGATATGAACAATTATG
>NW_011888824.1:1456066-1480728 GCF_000151845.1 Pteropus vampyrus | reverse complement strand
TTTTTATTTTAATTTTTTCAGAAAAAGAGTGGGAAAAGAACATTCTATGCAGAAAGAATATAAGACCATTCTGCCATCTACCTGAGCTATTCTAAACCTTATATTTTCCCTGAGCTGTAAAGACATCTGGGACATCATGGATTGATTTGTGCAAATTTGAGAGATATCTATAAATTAGTTAGTGAATAAATTTTGCAAGTATTAAAAATGGACTCTTTGGCATGCAAATAAACCCAAACTCTTCAATCCTATTTTTGAAAAATAAAAATTTTCTGAAGATGCCAGCTCTTTCAAGAATAATAAGAGCACTGTATCAATATCTTTTCATCTGGTAGAAACTGGTACAATTTATTTTTTATTCAAGATTACTGTGTCAGACAGTATGAAATGCTTTGAGTCATAGGTCCCCTACAGGTTACAGTGTGAGAGATCTTTTACTTTAAAATTTCAGCTTGGTTGAAGAGACAAATAAAATTTGTAAGATATTTAGAGTGTGCACTGTGGTAATTTGATAAATGTATACATTGTGAAAGGATTCTCTCCCTCTAATTAATCCATTCATCATCTGACATTTTTATCTTTTTTTTTGAATGTGTGAAAACATTTAAGTGCTACTGCCTTAGCAAATTTCAATTATACAATACAATTGTCAACTATCATCATTATGTCCTACATTAGATCCTCTGGCCTTATCAGAATCAAACAAACAAAAACACAAGCGATAACAAGTACTGGCAAGGATGTGGAGAAAAGGGAACCTTCTGTACTGTTTGTGGGACTGTAAATTGGTACAACCACTATGGAAAACAGTATGAAAGTTTCTCAAAAAATTAAAAATAGAATTACCCCATATGATGCAGCAATCCCACTTCTGGTTGTATATCCAAAGGAAAAGAAAACAGAATATCAAAGTGATATTTGCCCTTCCATGTTCATTGCATTATTCATAATAGCCAAGATAGGGAAACAACCTGAGTGTCCATCAACGGATGAATAAAGATGTGGAATACACACACGCACACACACACACTAGAATATTATTCGGCCACAAGAAAGAAGGAAATCTTGCCATTTACAAAAACGTGAATGGACCTTGAAGGCATTATATTAAGTAAAATAAGCCAGACAGAGAAAGACAAATACTGCATGGAATCATTTATATGTAGAATCTTAAAAAAAAATAAATAAAAGTTAAACACATAGAAACAGAGTAGAACAAGGGTTCCAGGTGATATGTTTAGGAAAGTATGATAAACACTTTCAAAGCCTTTGTCTGTGTTTTGTAATTTTTAACTGGGTCAGTCTAATAAAAATAAAGGGCTCTTTTCCATTATTATGGTGAAATAGCTGGAAAAAATGCCAAAATAGATATAATATTCACCGCAGAAAGTAATTAAAAGTAACTAGACATTTTGACTACGGGGGAGGGTTAGGTTAACCTAAAAATTTTTCAAAAGAAGAGATTTATATAAAAGTGGCTTTCATAGGCCATAAGGATCCCAGTCTGTGTGACAACTTGGGAAATAAAGTGCATGCACACACACATACACACACACACACACCTCTACCTTCACTCCATGATATGAACAATTATGTTGCCTATAACCTAAATCCTACAGGGTTGCTACTGGTGATAGTGTGAATAAATTAGAAACATTTTCAATAAGGGAATTTCAGCTGAGAGTGTTAACTAAAATTGGAAAGTATCATTAATCCTTTCATATTTTTGTATGCACTTCAATAAAACAAAACTATTTCATACATCAGTTTTAATTAAATGCTCATTGTTGCAAAGGCCATGGAGTCTCTAAACATGCTATATGAATCTGAGTGTTGCTACAGGAGATATTCAGGAGATACATGGGCAGGGTATGTAATTTATGAGTTCTTAAGCAAGAGGCAATAAATGAAGGATTGGATAGCAGGTGGTTGTCATCAAAATCCAAGCATGAGGAATCCAGTGTTCTTTGGCAGGAAATCCAGATAAACACGGTCACTAGGCAACAAGGTTGGAAGTCTATCTTAAAGTAGCAAGGTAAGAGATCAGTTACTAGGAAACTAGTGTACCTAAGTCAAAGAGGAATCAGCTTTCTTTGACAAAAAAAAATCAGAGATTATGTACTCCATCCTAATTTCTATGATGTATTGATGAAGATGTTTAAACACAAATCGTTGACATGAAAAGAAAAATTTCAAACCATAAAGGCCCAGACACACAAACAAAAAAATTCATTGAAAAACAAAACTCAATTTATTAGCTTTCTTTGGTTAGCTAATTATATGAGTCAAACATTTAATTGGTATGCATTGTAAACTCTCAAAAGGGTTAAGAAATACAGTCCTTTATTCCTGAGCAGCAGCTATTTATTATGAAAATGGCCTCCAATCTAATTGGTTGTCATGCCTTATCTGGTGAGACACAGAGCCCAACACCACACAATTTTGATACAAGGTCTATGTAATCAATTCTCCTGGTTGTCAAAGCAAAACCTCCAGAGATTTATTACTCAGAAGAAATATCAAAGTCGTATAGCACATTGTTGAATATTTTAAAGTTCCTTTTGGATTTTTTCTAAATGTGCTTGTCGATCAACTAAAATTCATTCTCAGGATATAAGAGCAAAAATCTAAGAGCAAAAATCAATAATGGAATACAGGAAAAAAAGTTCATTGTAAAAGCATAGTAGAGGCACTGAATATATATGTACCTTAGAAATCAAGGAAACACAATTTTTACCTTCAAAAGGTTTTCAAATAAGTGCTATCTACAAAAATTCCCAACTGTTATTTTGGTCAATGATTTTAAACTCATTTATTTTCTTTAATCACTAAATGTTTTAGTGCTATAATTTATATATAATGCTAGACAGAGGAGAACTATTGGTTACAATATTATGACTTTGGGTTTCCTTCTCAATTCCAATCTATGTCAGTGGTTTACAGACTGTGGTCCCTGGACCAGAAACATCAGCATCACCTGGGAACTTATTAGATATATAAATTTGGGGGTCCAGATCCAGACCTACGAAAACAGATACTCTGGGTATAGGGCTAAGCAATCTATTTAACAAGCATTCTAGGTGATTCTGATGAATGTTAAAGCTTGAAAACCACCACTTTACACCATGTGATAACTTCCAAATTTCTTCTATTCCCATATGCCAGATGAGCAGAAATATAGAGAAACTGCATAACTCAAATATGTCAAAAATCAACTCTGTCATCTCCTTGGCAAAACTGGTTGTCCTTTTTTGCATTTTCTACCTTAGCTAATCAGATCTTCCCAATTACTAGTTTATTAGTTGTCTATTGCTATATAACAAATCTCTAAACCATAGTAACTTAAAACAGCAAACACATTATCTCGCGCTGGTTCTGAGGGTCAGGATTCTGGAAATGGCTTAGCTGAGTAGTTCAGGATCTTTCATGAGGTTGTGGTAAAGACATCAGTTGGGGTTATAGTTATATGAAGACTTCTTGACCTGGACAACTGACTTCCAAACTCACTCACATGGCTATTATCAAGAGGCCCAGGTTACCTCTCCTTAGGGCTGCTCGTTAGCAGGCAGCTGCTTCCCCCATAGCAAGTATCTGAGAGCGAGCACTCAAGACAAACAGCATAGTGACTTTATAATTTAATGTTGGAAGGCATACATCATCACTTCTGTCATATTCTAAGCTACCAATCCTGCTACAATGTGAGATGGGACAACACAAGTGTGAGAATTCCAGGAGGTACAGATCATTGTGAAGCATCTCGGAGACTGACTACAATGCTTGGAGGAGAAATACTAGATTATTTTCAAGTCTCTTACTTTCATTGCCATATACAACTCATAGCCAAGACTTATCAATTATACATTCAATATTTCCCATCTGTCCTCTTCTTTATAATCCAACTGCCACTATTTACCCTTTTCTCATCATCTTGCCTCCACTCTCCAGTATTCTTTAGACACTCTCTCTCATGGCTGAATAACACTCTAAAATGCAAGTCAGATTTGCTCAATAATCTTCAAAACCTCTCTGTTGCCTATGAAACAAAGCACACAACTTTTAACATGGGATTAAATTCCCCCACACCCTAACTACAATTCATCTTCTCAGATCTAGTTTTCATATCAGGTCTTTAGTCTTCTCCCCCCTTGACAATGAGTACATAACACCCCTAAATTTCTGTTCCTGACAGAGCTCCTTTGCTGTTATTCTATTCACCTAGAATATCCTCCTTCTACTGCAAGATCCATACCAGATGCTTCCTGACACCCTAGTCAAAATGAATTGTTCTCTTCCATGATGTTTTATTGTACTTCCAGTACAGAATTAGTTGTAATTGTAGTAAGTTGTTTAAGACTATCTCTATCTCACAAATGAGTTATATAACCTTCTCCCAGCATTCGGGGTTTTATTTTAGTCATCTTTGTAATTATCGATAAACATCAATGCAATATCAGGGTTTGAATTATGACATACAATTTCAACAGACCTTTGTATAAGGGAGATGATTCACTGTATTCTCAACAATGCAAAGGGAAGGTATGAAATATGAGTTTTGAAATAATCATGACTATTCCTCTAAAGAATAATCCTTCCTACAAGCTTCTAGTTGGAAAAACTGCCTATTTGGGCAATTTATTCATTTGAAAGTTTTTTCCTAAGGACAAATGGGTCAGTCTCCTTTTATACAGCATGGATGGTAGAGATGTGTATGGAGACGGCAGTGGTGAATGGCATATAAATAGGCTAACTAGGGTGATGAGAGCTCTTAAAGGGTTTTTCAAAGAAAGTGATTGATCAGATTTTGATTTGGGGAATAAACTCTGGGAGAATAAATTTCAGACTGCCTGGCTGACCTGGAGGGGTGTGGGAGAGTAGGAGACTAGACTTGAGGATGGTACAGGAGTCAAGCCTTAGGGTGACGAAGGTAGAGTTGTCTATGGTGACAACAGAAGAGATGGAGAGAAGAGAGTTGGTTAAGGGAAAGAACTGGCCAGACTTGCCGACTAGTTAGTTGATTCATTGATTGTGAGGGGAGAGAGGGGAAGGTCTACAATGACGTCCCAGTGAGGATTTTATACCTATGAATTAGGCCCTATGTAGCAGCATTCAGTGGGAAAAACACCTCAGCACATTAATTTAATCCAATATGGTACCAGCATCATTGTCAAATATAAAGGACAACTCATTCTAGGGGAAGCCAAAGGAGCAATCAAGAAATTGCACTGACCTTTTTCACAAATGAATAGGCCCCAAATTAGATCATTATACCAATTGACTAAAGGGTAAGCTATTAAACTGTCAGGCAAGAGCTCTCCATGGTTTTTATAAGTTACCATGATTCATTCTTTTAAGAGAAGGATCTGAGCAAGAATCCTTTCTGCCACATCTCAGGAGTTCCTAAGAATCACATGCCAGAACATTAGAGCAAGAAGAATGATTCACAATAATAGCCTCAAAGACTGGATTGAACATCTAAACACAAAGTGTTCATTCCCAATAACTTATAATCAAGAATATGATGAAGTTTTACTAAAACAACTTGATTTCTCTAGTTTGTATTATGAGTGTTTTTTTCATGTGAGCTGAGAGGATTATAGAGATACAGAATATACCTACACATAAAACAAAATCTTCCTAACTAAACATGGTCAGTTGACACCAACTAAGACACCCTCACTCAGTAACTTGACTTGTTATTAAGGAAATGGTGTCCTTATATTTCATTTTACATCTGAGAACTAATGGAGAGATGGCCATAAAATATAACATATATTGTGTAATTTTTTTTTAAACATCTGAATTTGAATACCTTTAGGTGGAGTGGGTATCTTTTGGCCCACAGTAACAAATATTCTTAATTTTCTCATCTTCATCTCACTTCTTTCATTTATATTACTGCCTGGTTTCTGAGTTGGGAGTTCTGAAAGAGAACAACCAAGAGTATTGAAATGGATGTCCTTGAGAATAGTTAAACTAGATCATTGAGCCAATTTGAAAGGAAGCAGAAACACCAGGATAGTCATATTGCAGTTTAGGGGTATCTCCTTGCTCAGGACATACCTCATCTACCTGAAGCTGTGTTGATCCCTTTGCCTTCTTGTTCCCTTCAATAGCTCTTAAGAAAAAGTCTGAAATCCCTAAGGAGGCGTATGAGACCCTGTGTGGTCTGGCTCCTGCCCACCCTTCCAGCCTCTTGTCCTATCAATGAGTCAATAAACTCCTTTTTGTTTAACTGAAGATGTGTTCCTGGTGGTCACTGACTGGAGGCCATTGAAACCTCTGAGTAGATGTAGACGTAAAATGTAGAGAGCTATGTAGGAATAGTCAAACAGCCTGTATTAAATATTTGACCTTGAAATATATACATTGATTTCTACACCTTCACCCTTAAAGCCAAACCAATAATTTCCTAGTGGAGTCAGCGTTCAGGGCACAGCAAATCATAAGTCAAGTCTTCTCCAACCAATGAATTTCTATTTCTCAGAAGAGAAATGATAAATGGCAGAAAGTTAGGAAATACAGTGAATAGAGCTTTGAGGAAAACAACTGAACAATGATCTTTTAAGCAACATTTCTCAAGACCACTAATAAGTCCTGGTGAAGCATGGTGGCCATGAGGAGCAGGAGTGGCTGCTGAGGTATGGCGTGAGCCTGACTATCAGGGCAGAAATGCAGGCATGGAAGTAACTGTGCAGGTGATATGCATTTGCAAAAGCCTGGGTATCATCCTGCCGCACTGAATGTGCCTTCACATAAACTGCCTGCATTTTCTTTTCTATTGTGGAATGTGTTTTTCACTTGTTTAAATTTCATCTGATTTAGTTTAATGGTACAAGGACTTTTTTCAGTCTTCGCATATCTTTAAAGGCACTGTCATTCAAGTTTAAGATTTAAATCTTAATTTTGCCTCAGAAAATTTCAGAATTATCTCTGTGAAATATCCTTAGGTGAAGAATTTTTAATGAAATAGAAATCAGTGTGAACTCCAATTTATACAATAGTTGTAGAAAGTGAAAACATGCCCATGTATCTTTTTTTTATGATGGTATATTTAATCTAAGAACATTAGCATTGTAGTAAAGGCATTTTATGCTACAGTCAGAGAGACTGATAATCCAAGAAAGGCCAAGTCTAATCAAGTAGATACAGTGAGGATTGTGCTGATCTAAATTGTAGCTCCAAATGTAGTCACTTTTTTTTTAATTTTTATGTTTCACAAAGGCTGAAAAAATGTTAAATAAAAAAATGTATTAAGAGGCAATATAGTTTGGAGGCTAAGAGTACAAACTAAATTCAGACGGACTTGGCTTTGAAACCTGGCTCTCTTGATTCTCTCTAGGTGACCTTTGGTAAATTACTTGGCCTCTCAAAGCCTGTTTCCTCATCAGTAAAATGGAAGCACTAATATTATGTACAGAATAGAATTCTTACTGGATTAAATGCCATGATGCCTGTAGAATGTTCAGCTCGGGGCCTGGTACACAGTGAGAGCTATAATTACCCTTGTGGTTGTGTCGTTAGCAATCTGCATTCGACCAAGTTCAGATTCCTCATGCTGAAATAAAGGAATTTGAAGCCTCAAATTGTATTAGCTTTATGGAGAAAACTATATTTCGAAATATATTTAAATATATTTTAACATTTGGTTTTGAACTCTGATAGAAGAGTTTAATAGATCCAACACTTACTCAACAAATATTTATTATGTACTCGCTTAGTGTTGTACATAATATCTGGTCAGGTAAAAGGGCAGAAAAGAAATAACCAAATAAGCTGTGATTTAGACACAGATGTGTTCCGAATTAACAACTAAACATAGCTGTTTTTTTTATAAGTGCTATAATCAATGTCCTATTATGTTTTCCCAGCAAAATGACAATTCGTTTATAAATAAGACAATTCATTTACAAATCTGGGAAGCTTCATAGAGGTGATGATTTTGAAACAGGAGCGAGATTTCCTGGGGCAAAGACTGGAGGAGTAGATCTAGAGGAGTAATCTAGGTAGACAGAGTAATACAAACAAAGAAACAGAGGTAGATAGATGCAGAGGACGTTGAGTGCTGGGTATGTGGTGACTGGAATTCATGAAGTCTCCATCACAGAGGGCCCCTTCTGTGCCTTGATAAAGAGTCCAGATCTTGTCTTAGTCAGCTCGGGCTGCTGTAATAAAATACTACAGACTGGGTGGCTTAAACAACAGGAATTTATTCTTCAAAATTCTGGAGGCTGGGAAGTCTAATATCAAGGTGCCAGCCAATTCCCCACTGCGAACCCTCTTCCTGGCTTGCAGACAGCCATTTTCTTATTGTATACTCATGGCAGAGAGAGAGCTCTGATGTCTCTTCCTCTTTTTATAAAAGCATTAATTCTATCATGGGGGCCTCATTCTCAAGACCTCATCTAAATATAATTACCTCCAAATATCATCACATTGAGGGTTAGCGCTGCCTCCAAATATCATCACATCGAGGGTTAGGGCTTCAATATATAAATTTTAGAGGAATGCAAACATTTAGTCCATAACAGAACTTAAACCTGTACTCAAAGGAGAAGCATTAACATTTTCTGAAAAGGCAAATAGAATTATGAGATTGATGCTTTAGAAAGTAAATCTGCTGCGAATATGTGAGATGAATTGGAAGGAGATAAAGAGCCCAGTTAAAATGCTGCTGCAATAGTTCAATCTAGAGGTACCATATTTCAAGAAACATACAAAATTATGATTGTTAGACATACCATTTTTTAAGTACTTCTAAGGAAAAAACGAAACCAATGTTGAATTACCACACAATGCTTTATTGTAGAATTTTAATTTATACTTATTAGAAGAATGATTTTAGAGGTTTTTAGACATCAATTTTTATTATATGCCATTCTTTGTATATACATAAAAGGAAAATATCAACAAAATACATCGATTAAGGTATTTATAAATCTGTTTCGCATTCACGGCCCATTTCTTATGAATCACTTTCTGATTCCCTCATCATGGGATATATTATTACAGAGTTTACCATATAGACATGGTGATGATATTTTAAATAAAAAATTGATGATATTTTATATTCTATTTGGTTACTTCTCACTTATTATACCATGGACATCTTTCCAGGTAATTATAGTTCACTACCATCATTTTAATTCATTCAGCAACAATATTGAGCATCTGGGCCTTGAGTTAGGAACTAGAGAAACACCAACGAGCAAGAAGAGGGGAACATAATTCATGAAGCATGATCAATTTAAACAATTCTTTAATGAAAGACGTTTTTCTTACTTCCATATTTTGTTTTTATTTTTTCTATTATAATCAATAGTATGATAAATATCCTTCTTAGATTAGCTCTTTATAAATCCTTAGGTAAAGTTTCTAGATGATAAATGTCTGAGTCAAGTGACTTGCATATATTTAAGTTTTTTGGCACATATTGTCAAAATGCCCTTCAGAAACTTGCACCAATTTGTATTCTGATTCACATTCTCCCCATGTGTCTATTTCCCCACAACTCTTCCTCTCTGGGTTTATCATGCTCTTTCATCTTGGCAAATCAAAAAGTAAATACTGATATTTTATTCTTATTTTAAGTTGTATATCTTGAGGTAAAATAATTTTTTGTTTATTAGCCACATATATCTATTATTTATAACTATATTTATGCATATATTTCATATTTATTGTATATATAAATATATAGTGTGTGTATATCCACACTTATACTGGTTTTTATCCTTTGCCCATTTTTCTATTGGAATACTTGAGTCAAATGATTTCAAAATAACCATTTCCCTCTTTGAGTTCCAGTGTATGTTAGAAACATATAGAAATTCAAAAACATAAATCCTACTTGTAATTGGCACTTTATATCAGCATAGTTTCCTATAATAAAGTTTGACTTACTTGTGAATATGTCTGTATGATATTATACTCAGAGCAGAGTGCTACTATTGGTTTTAACTATTTGAATCTATTTTAATAAATATAAACACATTTTCTACAAACAGCAAAACAGGATGTGCAGTTTCCATAGAAACAGAAGCTAATATTATCAAAAAAGAATAAGCCAGGCTAGAACTGTTCCCCTCAGGAACCCTCATTTGCAACCAGTTCCTTGAATAAGTTGTACTATATGTGACTTACACCCCCTAACACTAGTTAACATTAATGATGCCTGATGAGGTCTTCACAAGGCATCTGATAATCATAAGAAAAAGGTTGATGTAAATTGTATCGCCTGTTAACTAATTTGGATTTTTATTTTAAATTGAAATGTAAAAATAAAATCCATTTCATCTTGATTTCCTAAGGAGAGTTGTTCATTTCCACACCAAAATTGAAAGAAAAATAATAATGTGAGTGTATGATTTCTTTTTCAACTTTGAGAATTTGGTTATAAAGTAAACTTTGTCCATTGAAACAATTTCCCTGTTGGCTTAGGATATCTCAATGGAAAAGATTCCTTAAGAAAATGGCTCAAACAAAATAACTATAATACACAAAAGTGGCAAAATATTTTTTAGAAGAATATAAAATAGTCATATAACTCAGATTGTCAGAATTTATAATTACCATTCAAAAATAGAAAATCATCCATCCAAAAGAGGATCTCTTCGGGTCTAAATTACCCAGAGAATGATGTGTCATATATGTTACCTAGCACTAGAAATCCAGTCTATAATTCAGTTTGAATCCAAAACTCCTTTTTAAGGCTGTTACTTTTTCCATATACTCTAAAAGGTCTCATATATCTGTTAAATATCTCCATTAGTGCTGGCAGTGACTCTTTACATATATACTCTGCTTTCATAAGGTAGAAAGGGAATTTAATTCCCTTACTGTCCAACAGGGAATAGGATATCATAAAAAGATTATGAACAGGAAAATTATTAGAGATAAGGAAACTGGGCCTTGCCCACATCTTAGAGTTAGGGGTGAGTGGGAGAGCTAGAACTCAAACTCATGTCCTCAGTTTCTAAATCATGGGAAATTTCCACTGAGCCACCCTCCTCACCATGAGTATAAAATTCTTATGGAGAGAAGCCTTAAGCAGGGACAGAGGAGAGTAGCCTGCTCTTCATAGTAGCAATGAGACCCTCTCCTATACTAGCAGAGTACTCACTGATGCTGCACCTTGTGTCCTGCCAGATATGCTGTGTCCCACATGTTGCTGCTGCTGTTCAGCAAGCCTTACTGCTCTATACTTTGGTGGTGGTGATGGTGCCATTAAGATCATGACCTACAAAGTCCCCCTTAATCAGACCTCTGACCTTATTTCATTTTACCTTATTTTGTATTCATTCTGCTCTATATAATAAATTGGTATATATTTCTTTTTATCATTTCTATACCAAGAGATATAATGTGAAGAAATCTCTGATAGTGTCCCCTTCTTAAAGATTGCAATGTAGTAAAGAGGTTGAGCTCTGACATGAGATTGCCTGGATTTGAATCTTTGCTTTGCCATTTACTAGCTGGGTGACTTCAGGCTAAATTAAATTGATTCCATTGCTCACCTCTCTGTACCTCAGTTTCCTCATCTATAAAATACTATTAGTTCCTACCACATGGGTTTGTTGTGAAGATTATAAGATATAGTTCTTGCGAAGCACTTATCTGGTAATAGAAAGAATTCTCTGAATGGTTGCTTACAAATACATTATTTATTAACAGTTAAAATACTTGATATAACAAGTTAATGTCAAAAATTGATCAATATGGTATTTGGTGAGGGAGGACTTGAGTTAAGCTATAACAGAGGGGTTGGATTTGGCCTGGCAGAAAGGAAGGAATGGGCAAGCCCAAAGAAGGGAGTCGGCTTGAATAGGTGTAATAAAGTAGGGGGAGCAGTCAGAATGGTGGTGGAGGATGAAGTCACTGGGCTGATTAAAACAAAAGGCTCTTGCAAAGAGATTATAAGAGATAAGGCCAAAGAGGTGAGATAGGATTAGGCAAAAGAAGATTCTGAATTCCAGGGTAAGAATTTTAGAATTAATTCAGTAGGCAATAGCTTCAGTAGGGAAATGATTGTAAATTGTTGAGCAGAGGAACTTGGTCTAATAAAGAAACAAGCTTGTTCTTCCTGGGTATCTTTCAAAGTCAACCAAAGGAGACTAACAAGAATAGTGTATTGTGAGTTCCTATTTAGTGGAAGTCAGTGTACCAGAAGTTGTCTATACATTGTCTCATTCCATTCTAATAACAACCCTGCAGGATAAACAATGTTTCCACATCTTCTAAAGAAGTCTCAGGGAGGTTAAGAAAATTTTCAAGGTTATAGGATGAATAAGCAACAGAGCCAGGACCTAAACTCAGTCCTCTGTGGCTCTAACATCCATATTCATTCTACTATCCTATTCTGCTTAAATAGTGTTTGCTTTGTTTTGTTTATTAAATGAATGGTAAATGAGAGAAGCAATACAAATTAAGAGAAACAGGCAAAATCACAAAAGGAATAACCTCCATAGCACTTAAGGGATCTAAATATCATGCACGGAAGCCTTCACAGGAACAATTAGAAAGCAACATTTTTCTAGAAATGGCTGTTAGAATTAAAGAAACATTATGAGAGTGTTGCATAGGAATGTTAGATGAAAACAACAAAATCCATCCTGGCTAGGTTAAGCAAAAAAACTTTATTAAATGATATAAAGTCACTCACAGAAATGTCAGATAGGCCAGAAGGCCAAGTATCCAGGACAGATACCCAACCACCACAGTTGCAGGAGCAAGCACACCACAGCCACCTCACGAGCACATATGACATTTGGGACCGGATGCCAGATGAACCACATGCCTTCACTGTCCTGTTTCCCTGTGCAGGAATGCCTTTTCACACCGCTTACTTCCAAATCCAAGCCTAGATGGCTGTGGTCTGACTAGTGAAACTAAGCCAGTCACGTGTCTTTCCCATGCTGTAGGGGAATCTAGGTTTGGGATTTTTTAAATGTTTTTAATCTTTAGTAGGTAAAACTCATAATGTGGGAAACTCTCAAAATGGGTGTTGGGGCAGCCTCAAATAATAAATGTCTATTCCTATTAGGCAAAGGAGTTATGGAAAGTTAAGAATCCAGCGGTATGTATCTAGCACTCTTCAAGAGAGAGGAGTGCTGACTGACATGGGTATTTAGTTCTGCTTGACAGGTCAACATTTTATTATAGAAAAGGAAGGGTGACTCACTAAACTTAATGAAAATGTTCAAGAAGGCTACCCTGCTCCCTTGGGGTTGATTCATATCCACCAAGAAATCTTTTGTGGCCATTAAATTCCCCAAGAAAAATTTATTTACTGAGAAGAGAACGAATCTACTAACTACCAAAAAAGAATATTTTGGTCTCTTCTGCAGTTTCATTTTATTCTGGGTTGATAAGCCCATTACTCAACAATATCCAGGCAATGTATTCAGTATTGGATATTCAATGCCAATCAAATCCTATCTTTGCCCTCGAGGAGCTCACAACTTGGTGAAGAAAACGAGTGTGAATAAATAGTCACGGAATCATGTGATAAATGCAAAACCTGATACGAATTTCTGGAGCAGTGAGAAGGAACACTGACTCCCAACCTGTTAACATGGGGAGAAAAGTCATCAGGGACACAACCTGAGTGAAGGCTTCACAATTAAGGGTCAACCAGATGGAGAGGTGGAAAAGAGACATACCAGGCTGAGGAAAGGCACGAAGGGAAGGAACATGAATTAATTCCATTCATTCGACAAATATTTACTGTCTATTATGTGTGCCAAGCACTGAGACATGATAGAACATGGGAGACTAACTGGAAGAGAGGCATGGAGAGGGCAGGGCATTCAGCAATGAGGCTGAAAGGACAGATGGAATTCACCAAATGTGGATGTGTACGCTATGTTAACAAGTTTGAAATTTATCCTTGTTCTTTTCTCTTTTTAAATTGATCTCTTTGGAGGCCACGTATAAAATAAGATTCAACTTCTAAAATGTCTTCCTCCTGAGTCTAAACAGGTGCCTTACCACCCTACACTGTGCCCTTGAGTCCTTGCACATGCATTAGAAGATTGTTCATTTAATCCATTTGACTCAGGATGAGTACTGCTATCTGTACTTTCTTTATATCTTTTGGCATACGGGCTTGCCATTGGCATTGGTCTCTCTGAGAATATAAGCAGGAAAATGACAGAGTTTCTCCTGATAACTCACTTAATAATAGAAGATATCAAAGATGAATATTTGAACAAGGTTTCTTGGAGAAGAACTAAAGTCTTCTGAGAACTCCCTGTGAGACACCCAAGCAGCTGCTATTTGACTTCAGAAAACAGTAGCATGAACAATAATTAAATATTAGCATTTGCATAAATATAATGAGAGGAATGGGGAAGAAGCAAATTAAATGTAAACCCATGTGTCTGTGAGAGAGAGAGAGAGAGAGAAGCACACAGAGACGGTAATGAACCTTAAAAAAAGAGAAGCAATTCACACACTTGTGTATTTTAAACACTGTATTTAGATGCAACCTACCACCATGAAAACATCACCTGCCAGCTGCACTAACAGGAGATGGGCTCCCGTAACGTGATGCCTGATATTTTATATGCTCTTGTCTATTACACAGAGCTCAGAGAAGGTTCTGCTTGCTAGATTCATATTTCCATGTTAAAACCTTATGGCTTTGAAAAGAGAAAGAGAAGAAAGGGAAAACATGATAGCAACATTAAGTGAAGTTCAGACCGACTATGAAATCATGATAAGGTAAATGATTTTTATAGTCGATAAGGTCAAGACAGCAGAGCCTCATGTATAAAATACTTCATACTTAAATGATCTGCAAATAGTTGATTTAAACTTAAGGACAAATCTCTTAAATTAAAGAATGATTTCAGGGCTATTGGAAGCTGACAGGGAAAGGAGGAGAAGGGGAGAAGAAGCAAGCAAGCATGCAGAATGGCCCTCAGCTTTTCCAGTCCCGATGAAGTAAACCGGATTCTCACTGAAAGAACTCACCGTAGGCTGACTTGTAAATTAGATTGTTGATTTGTCATTCTTCAGTGAGGACCGATCACATTCAGTGACAATATCCTTGTTCTCTGTGCTGCACCATTCCCTATACAGGTAATTAGAACCATGAATCCAAATCAGTTATTATCAGGGGCTTAAAAAGGGGTCAGGAGAAAAAGAACTTCATCAATTCTCAAAATTTTAATGCCATAACACATATAATGTCTGACAGTTACTCATACCAAAAACCTCCTATTAATGTAGTCAGACACTGACGTGAAATAGACCCTCAATAAAATTGTACGTGTACAAAGCAGATTTCCAGGTATCCACCAAAATCTGTTCTCTACAGTCAACCACAATAAAATAATTATATCCAGACACATTACTAAACGACATCTCCCAGACTTCCTTGCAGAGAATGTGGCCATCGACTGAGTTACTACCAATGGAATGTGAGTAGAAATAATTTGGGCCTCTTCTGGGCCAGATAGTGGGCATGCACTTCCAAGGTCTTGACCTCCTTCCTACTAGCTGGAATCCAAACATGTCTGTGACCCTGTCTTTACAGGCAACTAACAATGTGTTGTCGTCTCCAAGGAGAGGGTTGAGCCTCAACATGAAATGAACATGAGTCCTTAAACCTCATGTGAGATAGAGATGCCCACAGCCTGACATGCTCACTTTAGAATGATACTTGAGAGAGAAATAAACCTCTCTCTGTTTTAAACCCTGAATTTTGGAGGTCTGTTAGAAAAGCTTAGAATTTCCTCTATGAATAATCAATGAAACCAATCTTATAATGATTTCAAAACATATTTTTTTGAGGAAAACATGAATATATATGACTAAATGGATACTCTTAATGCTGAACAGTGCCTTTCGGCCCATCTTTATCCCTCAGCTTTCCTGGGCTTTCGGTCCCAGGTCTTTGGTATCATTCTGACACTGCTCTTCCCTTTCTCCAACAGGTGTGTCTCTCATACCGTGTCCCACTACCTCACCACAATCCCCTATGGCCAAGCCATCATAATCCCTTGAAATAGTCTCCTAACCAATCTCCCTGCTTCCACTCTGTCTTCCTCCTACAGGCTGTCCTCCACACAGCAGCCGGAGAAGTCCATTCAGAATACCAATAGAATGATGCTACTTTTGTCTCCATTGAGTTTTAAATCTAAAATTCTTGAGAAATTATTAGAGAATTAATCAGTGATTGTTACTAGGTATGAGTTAAATTTTAACTGTAAGGAAAAATTAACTAAGAAAGAATATGCAATTATAATATATTTCCATTGTATATATGTACCACATCTTCCTTATACACTCATCTATATACAACGGAATATTACTCAGCCATAAGAAGAGATGAAATACTGCCATTTGTGACAACATGGATGGAGCTTGAGATAATCACTCTAAGCAAAATAAGCCAGACAGAAAAAGTTGAAACTACATGATATCACTTATATGTGGGATATAAACCTAAAAGCGACAAACAAACAGGACAAACAAACAGAGACTCGTGGAAATGGAAATAGACTAATGGTTACCAAAGAGTTGGGGGGAGAGGGGAGGTAGAGAGGATAAAAAGGGTCAAATTGTGGTGACAGAAAAAAAATCTAATTATGGGCAATGAACACACAATGCAATATATATAAGCCTTACTGTTGAATTGTACGTTTGAAACTTACTGGATTTGGTTAACCAATGTCACCATAATAATAAAAATGTATATATATTTATTATATATATTATATATATAATATTATGTATATATTTTTATTATATATATTTAATATATATATTTCCACTTATAATACAAGTCTACTCTCCATAGTTCTACCATACTTTTACAATATAACTACCAAGTAATTTTTAGTAATTTTATTTTCCCCAAAGTGCTCCCCTATAGGATTATGTCCAAACTCTTTAGCCAAAGGTTCAAGACCTTCCTGATCTGGCCTTAAACAACCTTTCCTTTCATGGATTCTATTACTTCCTTACACAAACCTTTTGCTGCATATTGTCATAAGTAAAAGAAGGAAGAAAGACAGGAAAGAAGGAAGGTAAGAATGCATTTAATCTGGCATGAAAATATATTTAAGATGTATTCTTAATTTTAAAAATCTAGCTGTGGAAAAATACATTTAGTATGATTCGAAAGTATTAAAATCATATCTTATTCTATGTGTACATAAATGAATGTTATTGCAAAGCAAAAAAAAGTGAATGGAATCAAATACAGTTGTTCACAATTGTTACCTTTGGGAAGAGGAATGCAATTGATAGGGGCTAGAATAAAGGAAGCATTACTCTTTATATTCCATTCACATTTAGTAAGTATTGAAAGGCTACTTCTGTTTCAGGCACTGGACTAAAATCGATATCGTAGAAGTTATTCAAATTTGCATGAAAAAGCAGTTATTGAAACAGAAACACTTTCCTCAATAGAGAAAATATTTTTAAATGCTCAAGTTTCTATAAAATAGAAAGTTCCATGAAAAATACGTTAAGGTTGATTTTTAGATCCCTTCTTAAGCACATTTTTTTATTCCTGTAAACTATAACATTAAAATGTTTAGCAATTAGCTTGGAGTTGTCATATTCTCTCTCCTTTCCTCTCCCCTGAAAACATGTGCCTTT
Source organism: Pteropus vampyrus (assembly GCF_000151845.1). Lineage (NCBI taxonomy): Eukaryota > Metazoa > Chordata > Mammalia > Chiroptera > Pteropodidae > Pteropus > Pteropus vampyrus. Next base: position 1,463,118 of record NW_011888824.1, on the reverse strand, counting down.
AAAAGTCTGGGGCTTGTTGATGAACAGCAATGGGCCTTAGTTACATCATGTACAGAAAGAGGCTAATATTAGAGGGCCATTGTATTGATTAAATTAGAAAAGTTATAAAAATTGTGCAATGGAGCTGGAACACAGCAGAGATTGATAAATGGTGGGTGCCACTGACTTATACTGATCGAGTATCTGTTCTGGACAAGGAGCGTCCCTTCCTCCACTTACATAGGTCAGTAACTCCTAGATAAAATTGTTCAGTTATTTTCAAAGAATGAAGTTTTAGGAGTAGAATATTACAGACAGGATTCAGAAAGAGAAATGCAAAAAGAATTTTATATTGGAAAACATCTAAATAATTCAGTTGCTCAGGAAGCCTAAAACACGACTTGTTTCACTTTTTATGCTATTGAATCTCTTTCAAGATTTAACTGTCAGCTTGGAACAACCTTCTAAGAAAAAGAAACATAAAATTTAACTTTCTTATCTATAACACACTAGAGTTAAATGCTATATATATTCACAAGATTTGTTTTTGCATTGGCAGGAATTCTGTTTGCTGCAATAGCACTGCATTTTAAAAAATACTTTGATCATGGATGATTATTGAGGTATTCTTATTATTATTTTAAGCCGAGGTATCCTAAAAAGAAAATCTCTGAGCATCAGATGCTCAAAGTAAACTCAAATCATGACTACTACAGCTTTTAGAAAGGTTATGAGAAGAAACTTCATAAATGGTTCTGCATATGATCAAACTCAGCTTTAACGTAACAAGAAGCAGCCAGAATGCTTTCATATTTATGCCAGGGTAAAAATTGTTATGAGGTTGAGATTTGGTTTCACAATCTGAGTCATTAGAGAACAGGTTTGTAAAAAGAAGAAATCCTAATGTAAAGCACTTCATCAAAATGAATGGGTCAGGTTTAATTTTTTCCAAAATGTTTGATGCAGACCATATGCCCAGTACTCTGCTAGGCCTCTGCCTCTGGAATTCAAAGAAAGCACTCAATTTCCTGCCCTCAGAAAGACTGTAATCTAATCAGGGAAAGTCACACTCACATGAAATAGAGATTTATACTACTTAGAATTAAGTGTCAATATGTGAGAAGCATGCAGTCAACCCTACAGAAATCCAGGAAAGGGACCAGGCTAGAGTTATGAGAGATATTAAGCTACAGATGTTTGCTTTAAATAATTTTATTTTTCATATTAACATAGTACTACTTTAAAATGAAATCATGAAAACTACCTATTGATGAATTATTTCTGGCAAGCAATTTGAGGATCATTTTCTGCACTTCTACTAGTGTAAAGAGCTGCTCCATTCCTTTATGATGCTTAATCTGCTTCTAGCTGATATGGTACGTTTTGAATATCTTTCCTTTGGTTGAATATCTATGTCAGAGACACATAATGTTTAATTTCTGTATATATAGTTTGAAATATTTCTGTTTACTATAAAGCACTATTATCAATAATTTATTATATTTTTAATAAGATAGCAAAATATGTAATCTGATAGCCAGCATTTGCTGAAGACCTTTCTTCCAGTCCTGTTTCTCAGATAACGTAGGGAATAGGCCTTTTATTTTAATAACATAATTATTGTGCTGTGGAAAGATCATAGGCTTTTAAATTTTGAAAAACTTGTGTTTTAATCTTTCTGACCCGTCTGACCTTGAGCACATCTCTTAACTTCTGTGATTCTCCACTTCTTACTTATAAAATAAGATTAATTACTCCAAACATGCAAAGCTTTCTGAGCGTTAGGTAGAACAATGCAAAACACCTAATAGGAATTTGGAGAAAAAATATAATTATTATTTATTAGCATATCATTTTTCTATCATTTGTATGTCTGTTAGTTCAATCAACATCAGCCAATCTGTGCATGTATTTTGCCTTAAACAGTTTATGATACCATATCAATAATTTTTAAATCCAGAATCTCTGGCATCTGTAAGACTGTTATTTTGTTTAATTTATTTACAGTTGTTTGGTGGTAAAACTGAATTGATGTGTTATTTATAAGTCTTATTTATTCAATTTAGTAGGAATGTTCTTATGTTTTCTTGCAGAAATACTAAAGTGTTTGATTATGGGTTATCACTCTAGAACTTTCTGATAATGGGACATAATACATAATATATGCACTAAAGGGGCTTTCTAAAAATTTCCAATATTTGGAATGCATCTGCTCCAAGAGTTACAGATGAAAGACTATGGAATTCTATTACTTTTTTAACTTTGTCTTATATTATTACCTTTTAGCTGGTTTTCCTTCATTATGTATTTGTTTATCTTCATTATAATTTTATGATTAATAGATACTATGTACTGGTGCCAGCTATATACCTGAGCCCTTCAACCTACTAATTAATATCTATCTCTTTACCCAGAGCAAGGGTGGAGTTTTACCCATAGGACTAAAGATCTAAGGAGGACCCTGGAAAGAGCTCTGTAATATGAATATGATAACATGGGATCTAGCAATACCTCTCTTGTTACCTGTTGTGTAAACTTGGTCAAGTCACTTGACTGCTTGAAGCTTCAACTTCTGCTTCCATAAAATGTAGATAATTATAGGAAGGAAACCAAAATTTTGTTGCCCTGAGGCTTCTTTTTGGGATACTGACTTTAAGCTGTTAAGAAACAATCCCCAGAAAGAACATTGGCCCTTTCCCTTTTCCAGCCCATGCTTCAGAATGGAATTCTTAGAAGACTGCCTTAGCCTAATTTGAATTAAGTATGGTAAGTAGGAATACATCAAGCAGGCACCAGTTAGCTAGTTACCTCCATGTCCCATCATTTCTGAGTTTGCCCTGCAAGAATTCGCCTGACATGTGTGTTCCACTCTTCCTCAAGTCCCTGTAAATCGCCCATTCTCACTTCTGAAATCTAATACCACATGCTTCCTCTTTTCTTCTTAGTCCTAAATGTCTTATACACCCCATGTTACCTTGCTTTCTTTTGAATCTTCACACTTATGTGAATTCCCCACATGCGTGTATTAAAACTTTGATTTTTCTCCTGTTAATCTACCTCTATTAATCTGGTTATTAACCCAGCTAGAAGAACTTAGAAGGTGGGAAGAAAAGTATTAATTTCTTTTAGCCTTCCTTCCCACACACAGATACTTGGCCTATATATTTGACAATATATCCTACAGGCTGGGAAAATGAACAATTTAAAATATATGAAAGTATTTTATAGAACATTAAGTGATTTTTAAAAGTGACAGAATAATAATACTACAGGCAAATATCATGCAGTTCTTTTTGTTTTTAATTCTTGAAAATAATTTATAACTATTATTATCGCTATAATAAGTATTCTAAGTTTAATTAGAGGAGGAGGATGAGAGTTTTAAAAACATGAATTATTTATGCACTCATTCATTTGTCATTCATTCCCTAATTAAATGGTACTGAATACCTACAGGGGGCCAGACACTCCATCAGGCAATAAAGGTACAAAGATGAATCAATACAAATTTTGGTTCAAAGAATTCATGGTTTACAAAAGGAAAGACACTGACTTCTGGAATAGTGGAGTAAGGATCTTGGTGAATTCATTCTCCCTCTAAAACAACAAAGATACTGGTACACGGATAGACACAGAGACCAATAGAATAGAATTGAAAGTCCGGAAAAGCATCCACAAGTTTATGGTTAATTGATTTAACAAGGATCTGAACACAATTCAATATGGAAAGAATAGTTTTTTTCCTCCAAGAAATGATGCTGGGATTAGATATTTTAGACCTTTATCTCACATTATAATAAAAATTAACTCAAAATGGATCACAGACCTAAATGCATGTGTGAAAAGTACCAAATTTCTAGAATGAAACAGAGAAGTAAATCTTTGTGACCTTGGTTGAGGTAAAAGTTTCTTAGGTATGACACCAAAAGTATCGTGGAAAAGAGAAAAATTAACAAATTAGAATTCATCAAAATTAAAAACTTTCGTACATCAAAGGACACTATTAAGAAAGTGAAAAGGCAACCCACAGAATGGGAGAAAATATTTGCAAATGATATATCTGACAAGAGATTTGTATTAATATATAATTAAATCTTAAAAAGTAACCACAAAAAGACAAATAACTCATTTTTCAAAGAAAGGAGCAAAAGATTTTAACAGATATTTCTCCTAAGATGTAGAAATGGCCAATAAACATGTGAAAAGATGCTCAACACTGTTTGCCATTTGGGAAATTCAAACCCAAACTGTAAGACACCACTTCACACTCAGTAGGAGGGTTAACATTAAAAAAAGTGGTTGGCAAGGATGTGGAGAGATTGAAAACTTCAAACGTTGCTGGTGAGAATGTGAAGCGGTATAGTCACTTTGGAAAATGCTGGACAGTTCCTCAAAATGCTAAACATACAGTTGTATGACTCAGCAATTCCACTTCAAAGTACATATCAGAGAAAAATGAAACATGTCCACACAAAAACTTGTACTTAAATGTTCACAGTACCATTATTCATAATAGCCAAAAAGTAAAAACAACCTAAATGACCATCAGCTGATGAATGGATAAACAAAATGTGGTATAATCTTCAATAGAATATTATTTGGCAATTTAAGAAATGAAACTACTGTACAAATTAATAGCTGATAGATGGTCATGGGGATAAAGGAGCACAGCATAGGGAATGCGATCAGCAGTAATGTAGTAGCTAAGTGCAGAGCCAGAGGGAAGATAGAGTAATCAGGGGGATCATTTTATAAACTATATAAATGTCTAACCAATGTACCATATACTGGAAACTACTAAAATAATTTTTTTTTTAATTTAATAGTTCAGAAAAGCTGAATGTCTTAGAAAAAATGATTACATGGTTTAGTGGAAGCTGTTGGTGGCACTGCATAAAATGAAGCATAAATTATATGATTCAAATGTACCAAAACAAATTATATTTTTGAAATTAAGTTATAATTTTATTGCTTTCCTGATCATTCGAAAACCATTCTGTAATAAAAGATTATTACTATAAAAAAATGAAGTACTGATACATGCCTCAACATGGATGAACCTTGAAAACATGGTAAGTGAAAAAAGCCAGTAATAAAGAATCACACATTGTATGATTACAGTTTTGTGAAATGTCCAGTGTAGGCAAATCCATACAGACAGGAAATAGATTAATGGTTATCAGAGGCTAGGGGAAAGAGAGAATTGAGAAGTTTCTTTTTGGAGTAATAAAAATATACTAAACTTAGATTGTGGTGATGGTAGCAAAACTCCACAGATATACTAAAGAGCGCTGAACTGTCATTTTAAATGGGTAAATTTTATGACGTGTGAAATGTATTTCAGTAAAGCTATAAAAAATAAAATAAATAAAGGAAACAAACTTAATACATGAGTAATTGTTACAAAACAATGTGACAATGTATGTGGGGAGCATAGTGGTATTTACCAAATATTTCCTATTCTTTGCCTTCCAAATGTACAGTAGGATTAAACATCCTGAACCCCTAGTTGGGTGTGGTCATGTGACCAGTTCTGGCTAATGGGTTGTCAACAGAATCGTAAATGCCTAGAGCATTTAACTGCCAGTAGGAGAAAGGAGCTCTTTTTCCCTTTGTCATGATAACTAGCAATGTTTGAAATGGTAGCTGCTCAGTCAGCCCAGGTCATCAAGTGAGAAGGTATGAAGCCTACAGCTAAGCTATGAAAGATATATAGCATGAGAAAAAAATAGACTTTTGTTTTTTAAACCTCTAAGATTGTGATGTTGGTTGTTACCACAGATGAATTCTGCTTTTCCCTGATAGAGAAGTTGGTGCTTAGAAGCAAGATCTTGCCCTAGTTTGAAACATAAAATAGGTTGCTTTGGCTTAGGAGCTGGGTAGCCGGAGGAAAGGAAACTGTTATTAGATATGCAGTAGTGAAATATTAGGTAAAATTGTTGCCTGTGACAACTTGGAAGGCATTTTATGTACCAACGCACTTGTATCCCTGGAGAAAAAGTTGTAAAACGGACCACGTGTTGGTTGCTTTTGGCTGCATTTGTCAAAGTATTACAAGACAGAGAAGAGCTCAGACTAGAATTGGTCGCTTTAGAAGCAGAAATGAAAGCAAATAAATTCAACAAAGTCAGGAATTTGTAGAACTGGAAGAGATAACTACTTCTCAATCTTAGTGAAAAATAATATTGGGAAATACTTTGAACTACAAAGGTCAATTAAGACCCAATTTTGAGTCACAGGTAAAATCAAAATTAAAGATAGTACCCATTAAATCCTTTCAACTTAAGAAAAAGTCTGAGGACATGGCTCGCCCTCGGAGTGTGACAGATTCAGCTTTACTGATAGGGAGTATAATCAGAATTCTCTGGTTTGCTGTTATTTTTAAGGTATTAAATATAACAAAAGCAAAAAAGTACTTTGTCTAATTAATTTTTCATTCCCAACAAGTTGCTGAGGCAAGATTGATGAATCAACTGCTAGATTAATAAGAAAAGAAAATACTCTTTTCCTGCTGGTGGAATAAGCCAGTACTCAGCTGGGAGCAGTATTCTAACTGTAGAAAGAATAATGGAAACTTTTCTGGAAAGTCCTTATGGGTATTAGCATTTCTGCAGTGTGCTGTATACAGTACAGCGAGAAGAAGGTACAATGTGAAGATATGTGCATATGTAACACATCTTTAGGTGAGTTCTAGATCCTGAAGCTTAATCAGTTTGCACCTACTGGTGTTTAAATCCTTTGTTTAGAACAATTCAGAGCAAGTTTTCCTCATATTAATAACTTAGATTTTAAAGTAACTGAAGTTAAATGGCAAAGTTGCTAATTATTTTGGTGTTTAGTGGTTTCATTTGTTCATAAACTAGACTCTCTAAGAATATTGTTAAAATAAGTTGGAAATATGGAGTGTATTAAGAGAACTGATGTTGATAAAAATAACTCATTATATAGGGTCCTCAGTAGTTTGGGCTTTTCACAGAAAATCTATGTTTACCAAAAAGAGAAACTGTTGATCAACAGCAGAATTAATTAGAAATATTTATTGTTAGCCAGGTTAAGATTATAGCCACATAAAA
>NW_011888824.1:1428950-1454571 GCF_000151845.1 Pteropus vampyrus | reverse complement strand
GATTCCAAGATGAATAAAATAATTTGTTAACATAAGGCAGATTATGACAATGCCTAGAAGGGAAAGCAGTTGTTGTAGGACAAAAAGGGTTGTGGAGATTGATTCTGATTGAGCTGACAGAGTTCTAAGGAGAACATGAAATTTGAATCCTGCTTGGGTGGATGCTAGCCCACAATGAACAAGGTTTAATGGCAATGTTTTATTTGACTGTTGTCTCTAATTAGGTAGTATTCCCAATATTGTTCTAGCCTGTACACTCAATCATCTTCTAGGTAAAAGCTCTCAGTCAATCTGAATGAAAGGAGTTTTAACCCACAGTTTAAATGTTGCTTGTATGTTACCTTTGTAAAGTACATGAATTAAAGGATATCTTCTCATCGTGTGACAATTTCCCAAACCAGTCGCCGGGTTAACTTAGACTCATCACTTCTATACTTAGACTAAAGGCATCTTAAATAAGAGTGGTTTGCTGGGAAATTTCCTTTTATTTGTGTTTTCCGAGAAATGGTAATAGCCAATAGCTCCTCAGGTGACATATCACAACCCAGGACTTGGTAGAATTGGTTTTAAAGCCTCTTTACTCAAGTACAGTTCTGAGTGGAATGAAGTTTTTCTTCACCAGTACAAAACCATAAACCCTGGACTGTGAGACCCAGATACTGAGAGACAGATGCATAAATAATATTTCCCAGAACCACAGAACACTGAAAATATTAACTATATTAAAATTGTTAAAAAAAAAAAAAGAGCAAAGAAGGAAACTAACATGAAACCACAATCAAGTTTCACAGCACCTTAATGAAGCCAAGTGTTACGTTAAAATGGATGTTTTTGAGTTTGACACTTTTAGGCATTTGTTCACCCTATTGTGTCAGCAAGTTGCACACATTTATAAATATTAGAATTTACTTCAGTAAATCAAAAAAGGACTTAATAACATGTACTCGATTTATGCATTGTTTATTAATATTGCAATTGTAAATATAGTCTTTTGGCCCCAATAAACTCACTACAAAAATTCTTGTTATTCAAGAGTATACTTTTTATAGAAAAGTATTTAAATATATTGTTTTAATTAACATCACAAATTAGAATTCTAAAGAACATTGGGTACTAGATTCCTTAGTACTGTAATTATTGCTTTAACATGTAATTTCATTGTCGTCTTAGTATAGATAATTAAGCTTTCTATGCTAACACATAGTTAAACTCTCTATCTCTAAAGTGTAATTATGTTCATAAATGATAGTAATAAATTCTTAATATAATCAAACACTGATAACCAAACAAAAGCTTGTTTTGAATAGCTTAATATGTTAAAAATCTTGGAATAGCATTTCTAACTTAATATTGCTTTGGTTACATGTACATATACTTCTTGCTTTATATGAGTAACAGAATTTAAGTACTCAACGATTACACTTTCCTTCATGAATCAAGTGTTTGTTTGCCTAATCCAAGACTTCTCTTTGATACAGCAGTTTCTCTCCTATCGGCATAACTCTTATACCTGATGTCTTTGTTGAATACATATTGATAAAGAACATATTGTTATACAAAGACAAAAAAACAAAAGCAGATTAGTCAAATAAGGCTGACATGAAACTTTATTATATAAACAATCCGTGTGTCCAAACAAGAACAGACTAGTTATTTTGTTTATCCGCATTTCACTTTGGCACCCTTTATTGCAGTTGTCTGTTGGGTAGGACTATCTGGCTCAAAATACTCACAAGCAATACTAGAAGTAGTGTTTTTAACTGAGGACATTAAAAAGCAATGCAAAATAACAATTTTGGGGAAAAAAAACAGAACTCACATTATAAAAGAAGCCAGTGTCAGTAAATTCAACAAACAAAAATATGTACACAAACTATAGATAATAAACAATGAGTCTGATAATGTGGGTTTTTTTTTTTTTTAATGAACTAGCAATTTCTCTTTTCTAGACTCCTTCTACAAAGGATCCTTATCTTTTTCCTTTTTTGATCTTCTACCCTGCTGCATCCCTGACCTACATCCACAGTCCACCCCCATGAGCCAGTATTTATACTGGACCAGTTATTTCTTAAGTTGCCGTTTATTGTAATATTAAATGCAAAGTGTTTTCAGTCTGCTTCAAAATATTCTAATTGTCTTTATAAGATATGCTCGTCAGTTGTGGGTGTTTGCTGAGCAGCGCCCACACAAGTACTCAAAGTGAGGCACTCTTCCAGTTCTGAAAATGTGTCTCCCTAAGAACAGACAGAAACACTTTCACTGGTTCTCTGTGTTTCTTTATAAATATTGTAAGCATTCCTATCTTTAAGGAGAAAAGATGGAAAGGATCTCCAAATGACAGGATCCTTAACTTCATCCACTCTATGCTTCCTGTGTCTCACCGTTAAAGAGGCTGACACTATCCTTTCTCCTATGCTTGTTGTGTGGTTAAGCCTGTCTTCTCAGGGGTGATGTTTTTGTTTCTTGAGCTACATACCAATTATAAAGGCGTACTCAGCTTGTGAAATTGAGCAAGCTGTACACTTGTGATTAGTGCACTTTTTAAGTTTATTCTTCAATGAAAAGTTTTTTTTTTTTTAAACTGCCTAGTGTTCTGCCAGAATTTTCCTATCAGCTTTATATATATTACAGCAGAAAAAGATGGTTTTTAGGACATCAATATGTTACTTTCCCCAGACATTTGCAAACATAGGTGAGACTCACATTCAGTTAAAAAATATTTATGTGTATTATTTCCCTTTAAGCTTCTATAAATTTACTTAATCAAAGTAAATGAATAACATTACTAAATATTTGTATAAGACATTGGAGAATGAAAAGCGCTCTCTCCCACATTCTCTGCTCTCATTTGTACCATGCTTCCTTGCATGACTGCATTCATTTCAGTCGGTCTCAGTAACAGAGAGCAGGCCTTGACATGTTATATAAGAACTTAACTAACAGCCACCATGTGCAAAGGAGCAAACCATCCTGTTGCCTAGTGACTATTATCCAAGGCAATCAGAATAAACAGCAAATAACACAGATATTTTTGAACAGCTATTTGTTGACCCAGATACAATATTCATATGGCTTACTAGTTTCTTAGAGTTGGACCCTATCATATCCTATAGAACAGAAATTTGTTATTCTTTAATTACTCATCACTTATTACTAGAAATATTTTTTTAATGAAGAAACCTTTGAAAAGGAGCAATAATAACTTCCCAATAGGAAATTCAAAGATCCCTCGTTTTATTTTTTAATTTACAGTTAATGGAAATCTTTCCTGCAGAAGAGCTTGTGAACTCCCAATAACTTCTAGATTACTTCCTATCTCCTGCAGTATTTACATGAGGTATTTATTTGATGGTTTTATTTAGCATAAGCCAGGGCAAAAAAATTCACTTTAGTCTTCACAGATCATTTTGCTGGGGACCAGTACCCTAGAAAAGTCACCCTAAGCATTCCCCAAGGCTCAACTGAGCCTCGCTGCCTCGAAGGAATGAAATAAGGCCTTTTATTGAACATAGTCTGATATATTTGATTTAATGCTTCCTGAAAACTATTATGGACTGAATGTTGGTGTCCTCCCAAAATTCACGTTTAAGCCTTAACCCTCAATGTAACGATATTTGGAGATGAGGCCTTAAGGTGGTAATTAGGTTTAGATGAAATCATGAAAATGGAACCCTCATGATGGGACTATCATGATAGGAACAGGAAAAGAGCAGAGCTTTCTCTCTTTGCCATGTGAGGACACAACAAGGTGGAGGCTGTCTGCAAGCCAGGAAGGGCACTCCCGCCAATACCAGACCACGCTGGCATTCTAGTGTCAGACTTCTAGCCTCTAGAACTATGAGAAAGAAATTTCTGTTGTTTAAGTCACACAGTCTATGATATTTTGTTATGCAGACTGAACAGACTAAAACAAAAACCCATGTTTAAAAGTTCAAGCCAAATTATTTGTTTTAAAAATTGTAATATTGGGTTATTTTAAAGGATTAGGAGAAAAAAAAAGATAAATAATTCAATAAATTGTGCAGGACAATTGGTTAACCATTTAAGGAAAATCATGAGTCCCTAGCTTACTTCTTATGTCAAAATAAATTCTACATGCAACAAATATTTAAATATTACAATGAAATAAAAGAAGCGAGGGAAGGAGAAAAGGCAGGAAGTAGGAAGAGAGCGAGGCAAGTCATTGGAGACCCAGAGATCAACATAGAAAATGTGTTTATACTTTCAGAATGGTGGTATGATATAAAACACAGAAATTGTAAAGGAAGATTTATCCATATAATTTTTTTAAATTAATCTTGAGAATAGCATCATACACGAAGTTTTTTTAAAAATTACAATTTAATGAAAAATGGCAACAATTATGACAAAGGCCAAATTTCTCTAGTATAAAAGGAGATCTCATGAATCAATTAGAAAATGACAAAAAAGAAATAGAAAAATGAACCTAAGATATAAAAATATATTTTACAGAAAAAATATATATGGTAAATATTTACATGGAAAGATGTTTAATGGCACTAAAAATAAGACAAATGCAAACTAAAACCACAATATGCTACTTTCACCTTCCAGGTTGATAAAAATTAGTTGTTAGTATCTTTTTTTATTTGTTGGAAAATGTAAAAGCAGCTCTTTTGTAAATTTTTGATAGAGTACAGATTAGTGTAAGCTTTAAGAAGCCATTGGCAATATCTTTCAAATTTTTAAATGTCAATACGCTTTTACACTATATTTTCACTTCTAGGAATTTATATCTCACTATTCACACACATAAATTATGTTCATTAAATGAAGATAAATTTCCAAATTATGGTTTAATAAAACAAGTGTTTATATAAATAGAAAAGTTTATGTGTGTGTATATATATGCATATATGTATTATAGATATATAAAATTACTGATACTACCTCTGATCAGTGAGATTTTGGAGTAGAGGTGTGAAATTTTATATTTTACTTTATATACTTTGGTAGCATTTAGCATTTTAAAAAAGCCATAAATTTGTATTACTTTTATAATAACAAATTCAATTAAAAGTGTAAGAGAATACTGCCAACCTACAACTCTGTAGGAATTAACATAATTATGCATTTACTAAGTTATACAAAAAGTAAAATATCAAAATATCAAGGGAATAATCCAAAATAAAATAATTTCAAAAATAAAGAGCTTAAAAGAAGTGTTCAGATAGCAAATAGCATGTGTCAGGAAGTTGACAAGCCTCATCTATAACACAGGATCAGAAGCCCGGATGCCCGAGTCATACCTGTCACTCAACTTCTCTTTCAACCAAAAAAGCTGATGTGTGGGACCAGATGAATGGGTGTGCAAATCAATAGAAGGAGAAAGAGAAGCATTTCCTAACAAGGGGAGAGGTGTGTTTCAGGGTAGGGATCATTTCTGAGCTTAAATGAGCTCAAGAACAAGCAGTGACCTTCAGTAAATATTTTTAAAAATAGATTACTTGCCTTAGAACATAATGAAATCAACCTTCTGTGTTTTCTTATCTTAAAATTAGACTTCGTAAGTAAGCAACAGCTGTATTTACACTTGTATTGTCAGCAAGTGGATGATGATCAAATTTTCATGCTGAATTGGACCAAATATCCCAAATGGATTTTTTCACACCAGCTGTAAAACTGTAACATTTCATAAAGCCACACATATTCTGTTTTCACCTTGGACAGTTTCTCAGAAGTAAAGGTTGTTTATTCCAAGGGGAGAAAAATGTGTTTCCTAATATGTCCCATGAGAAGAATAGTTGCATGCCAGTTTGCTTTAGAATTATCTCCACCTTTATAAAATAACAGTGCCCTCTAAATATTGACTCTTTTTTTTTTTCAGAAGCTCCCTCCACAAAGCACCCTTCCGGAAGAAGGAGAAATATGAAATATTACAGCTGTCTTGCCTTCGTAGACCAGATACAACAAAAAAATTGCTGGCACTGATATAGGTGAACCAAATTGATTCCTAAAGTTACATGTTTTGATTCTTTCTCCCTTTTCCTCCTTTCTTTCTCAAAGCCACTTTTCTCTATATATCATACCATACACACTTAGACACACATGCACACATACAGTATTTGGCAAAAATATCTAATCGACATGTTATTGTGGTTTCTCACAATCAATGATAAGTTATCTAGCAAATAATGTGTTCCTACAAATAGTTAAAGTAGTAAAATTTCTGGATGAATTTACACTATAAATCAACTAGTGGTTATTGGCATCCTTAGGGGGACTCATAGGCCTATATAGCAAGAATTTCCCTGACCATAAGACTCAGTATTGTTCAACTCCTAACTGCCACTCACTGGGTAGCAAGCCACAACTTTCAAAACACACAAGGGAGGTTCACCTGCCACACTTTGGATACACGTAAAGTAGAGATCATCATTCCAGACTTAAGCTGTCTTCATTGCTACATATGGGCAGAGATCAAATTTTTAAAATGCTTTGTATCTAATGTTATCCAAGTGTGAGGTACAGTAACATGGTAACATTGTCAGGCCAGGTCCAGGGATGCCATGTATTGTCACAGCAGCTTTACAATGAGCTCCTGCTGACCCAAGATAGTTGTTGATCCATTTACTTTGTATTTGTATTTACTACCAACTTCCATCACTCTGAGTTTAAAATCATGTTCTTCTTACTGCTCATATCAATACTGGTATTAATACTTACAGCTTTAATACTGGCTTCCCTATGGATCCCAGTGCTCTAAAGTCACAAAATTAAAGTAATTTATTTCAAGGAGGTGATTCGACTATGGAGATTTACCTATCAAGGGGGGTGGGTGGGGCAGGGTGCATTGCTTACCAACACAGCCTGATCTATGTATTGGAGAGTTTCAAAGAAACCAGAGAGTATGCCTTTGTGCTTTCTACTCTCCCTTCAGTGCTTTGAGCTTTCAATGCCCGTGGCCTGAAATAGCTTTTAAGAACAGGCACTATTTAGAAATTACTAAATTATTGTATTTATTAAATAATAAACTATTATTTCTTCAGCTAAAATAACAGTGTGAGTTTATACATCAAAGTAAATGTACATGTATTCAAAGCAAAGAATTTGAGGATTCTTTGAGAGAAATATACTAAAATTGGTATTTCTGGGTGATATTTTTGTGGGTTTTCTTGAGCTTTCTATTTTTCTCATGTTTTACTTGGGTAAGAATAACAAACAACCCAATTTAACTACTAAGGAATCTTAAACATCTTTATGTTAACTATAGATGTTTTCTTATTTGTTTCGTTTTAATTATTGAATGATGACATTCCATTTTCCAAAATACTGAGCTCTATGAAAAACATTTTAGATCTAATAATTTTCTCTAATTATGTCTTTAAAAAGAATTTGATAATGTGCTGTAGACACAGGAAGATTTGTGAAATTAGAAAGCTATGGACTGCTCAAAGGTGAAAGTGATAGAAATAAAAGCATATGTCATTAAAAAAAAATAAAGAGGCTGTATATTTTTTGTGATTGTTCATGTTAAATTACTGAACAGCCTAAGCAAATTTTCCTATGCCAGTGGTCTAAAAAAAACCCAGAAATTCTTTCTTTAAAATGAAAAAAAGACACAGTTCAGGAAATATAGTATAGTGAAATCAAAAGAATAAGTTATACATATATACTGCATTTTCTTCTCTTGGGAATATTAGTTTGAATATTTGATCTTTAGTTGAGATTTACAGGAAAGGAGAGTTCAATTAATTTATAAATGTTAATTAGAACTCTCTGGAATAACTGTCAGTTTTGTTAGTGAGATCACTCAGTGATGTAGTCTCCATAAATTGAACTAATAATCTTGTAAACTCTGTGACCTGTGTGGGCAGCAAAGGGGAAAAGTTCAGACTTTCTCCTACTGCACAGTCAGTATTTGTGCAAGGAATAAATGAGATGAGAAAATACAAGCCCAAATTGTGCAAAGTCATTTTTACCAAATTAGTGGTAACTTTTTTCATAGCCATGATATTATTTTGATGGTTCTACTGAAAACTGTGATTTATTTGGAGCACAGCACTGCATTTTGCTTTGTATGTAGTTGTGTTTTCAAATTCTCAATCATCTTATTCTGCCAGGTAACACACTGGTGAATTTGAATTGAAAGCCCACAACATTGCCCGCTCTGTAATGATACTTTGCATAATTTAAAAAAATCAGTAGTAACACTGAAGCAAAAACAGTAAGTTATATTCTCCGACTTAGTCCTAGTAGTTGAATCATATTAAAAGTTTCATCAGAATTTACATCTCATGTGCCTGGCTTTTTTTGATTAACTTTCTATTCTAAAAGAAAACACCCATACCAAAAAATGCACAAAGATATAGACAATGCTTTGATTTACCACAAGGTGAACACTCTTAACAATCTGGTGAAGAAATAGGATATTGTCTGTCATTCTAAAGCCATAGATGATCCCTCCTATTCACTATTCCCTCTTTTCCACCCCCTCAAAGGCAACTACTTTCTTAACATTTAATCAGTTGCTTCCTTTTTAAAATATGATTTTATTACATAAGCACATATTTCTAACACTACAGCTTAATTTTGCCTGTTTTTGAGCTTTATGTAAATGAAATCATAGACTATGTCTCCTTTAGTGTCTGGATTCTTTTGCTCAACATTCCATTTATGATACTTAATAGTATTTTGCCATATGATTACATCGCAATTTATTTTTCCACTCATCTGCTGATGAACCTTACAAACAACATTGCTGGGAATATTCTAGTAGGTGTGTTTTGCTATACATAAGCACATATTTCTCGAAATAGAATTGCCAGTCACAGGGTATGCATATTTTCAACCATAACCTATCATGACAAACTGTCTTCCAAAGTAGTTGATTCGGTTTACATCCCCAGGAACTGTGTATGGAAGTCCCTGTGTCTTCATATCTTCACTCACATTCGAAATTGTAGTATTTGCAGGTGTTCTTAAAATGTTCTTTTGGTGGTCAAAAGGTGTAAACTTCCAGCAATAGGATAAATTAAGTTCTGGGACTTAATGTACAACATGGTGACTATATTTAACAATACTGTATTGTATATTTACAACTCGTTGAGAATAAATCTTAAAATTCCTCATTACAAGAAAAAAAATTGTAATTATACGAAGTGATGGATGTTATCTAAATTTATTATGGTAATCGTTTCCCGATAGATACATATATTGAATCATTATGTTATACACCTTAAACTAATATTTGCTATATGTCATTTATATCTCAATAAAACTGGAAAAAATGTACACAGTTGTCCTTCTTTATCCATATATTCTAAAACTCTCAATGGATGCCTGAAACGGTAAATAGTACCAAACTCTATACTATATACTATGTTTTTTTCTATATGTATATACCTATGATAAAATTTAATTTGTAAATTAGGCACAGTAAGAGATTAACAATAGTAACTAATAATACAATTATAAAAATATACTATAAAAAAGTGATGTAAACGTGGTCTCTCAAAATATCTTTCTTATTGTACTATACTCACCTCTTCACTTAAAGGAAACACTTTACAGCTTCTCTTTGGTACGTCTGAATGGTCAGCATCAGTACTCTTGCATTTTGGGGCCGTTAGTAAGTAAAATAAGGGTTATTGAACATGAGCCTGCAACACCTCAACAGTCAATCTCATAACTGAGATGGTTACTAAGTGGCTAACTGGTGGGTAGTGTATATAGCGTGGAGACGCTGAACTAAAAGATGACTTACATCTCGGGCCTGATGGAGCGGGATGGCAAGAGATTTCATCATACTACTCATAACAGAGCACAATTTAAAACTTAACAATTGTTTATTTCTGGAATTTTCCGTTTAATATTTTCAGACCATGGTTAACAGTGGATAACTAAATTGCAGAAAGCAAAATTGCAGATAAGAGGGGACTACTATATGTATATATCAAATCATTGTTGTACACCTTAAACTAATACAATGTTATATGTCAATTATATGTCAGTAAAACTGGGGTAGAGGTGTGCTTTGTTAGTTATGCATGTTGCCAGTATCTTTACCCTCTCTATGCCTTGCTTTTTCTCTTACTTAATAGTGTCTTTCAGGAACTAAAGATCTTAATTTTATTGTAGTAAAGGTTATAGATTCCTTTATGGTTAGTATTTTTTATGCCTTATTTAAAAACTTGATTCCTATCCTTATATAATGAAGATTTAGTCATCTATTACCTTCTCGAATATTTATGCTTTGCTTTGCTTTTTCATATTTAGATCTATAATACGTAAAATAGACTTTTATGTATGCTTTGAAATAGAATTAAATTTCTCTTTTTCCCATGCGGATATACATTTATTCTAGCATCATTTATTGAAAAGACTTTATTCTCCACTCCTCTACAATGCCACCTGTATTAGTTTCCTTTCTCAATAAAGAAGAATGATAACACAGTTTGTATCTTAGGCTATTCTCATTTATGCTGTAAATTTATAGCTTTGAAAAAGAAAGGAAAAGTTTTTGGCTTAACAGAGCAAGTGACTTTGTATATGTGTCTGTCCCCAAATTTCTATGTATACTCTTCTAGAGCATTTGTAGAGAGATCTGCCATGTGGTAAAAGGCTCCACTCTTACTCAGTGTCAAGTGTGTTCATTGTAGAGCAATGAATGAAACTTCCTGTTGTCAGAGACTGTGCTCTGCTGAGTTCAACTTGCCTAGCAACGGGGTTCTAATGTGACTTTTTATTTTGTAAAAATCATGCCTCTAAATGCTTCATGACATTTGGAAATCTTGTGTCTGTCTTACTGTGCACCATATGATCAACACCATATGCTGACAGGTGAGAATAGAAGCTATTATGATGAACTGAAGTACAGTGAACCCAGGGTAAAACTGATACAGAATATAAAACGTTCATTTTATACTTCTTCAGGTACATAATAATTTGAGTAATATTTGCCCTTAGAAGAGTAGAAGACCATAAAGTTTTGTTGCGCTCACCATAAAAGAAGTAGAGATAGGAATAAACAGACATTCATTATAAAAGGTTTGAAATAACCTCTTTGTTTGAATTTTGCCTGCATAACCTTCTAAAACTTCTCAGACTCAGTTCATTTACTTCATCTTATTTATTTTTCATTCAGCTTTAATCTTGAAAACAAATCCACGGAAGGATTTTTCATGTGCGTTTATTTCCTCTTGCGCTTCTAGCTCTAATTTCTGGTATAATTAATTTGGAGCCTTCATAGCCTATAGGTGTTTGCCTTTTCAAATTTCAAGTTTTTCTTACTTTTTTCCCCTTCCTTCAGCATTTCCAAGCTCTTGTGAAATACTTTTATTTCTAGAAATCAAAACAATATTCTTCAGTCAGCTAAAATTAAACTATATTCTATTGAAAACTATGATTCTTTTATAGGAATTCGCTTAATTTTTAGCTAAGGCAAAACTCGGCAGAAAAAGATGAGCTAGAAATACTAAAATGAACTGGGAAGAAAAAGCATTTTGCAATTGATGGTTCTAGGCAAAGAAAATGTGCTACTAAATCATATTGGAATTTTAAGCTCTATCACTAAATATCCTGAAGAGGCTGCTGATATTAATTTTGTGGCTGCATATATATGTACATGTGAAATATTACTAATTATGTAACAATTTGGGAATATAAAAATCTATTGCATATAATTTTGTGCTAGACAACATATCACATATTAGGTATGTATTTTATATTTTATATTACTAACAAGACTTGAAAACAAGAAGTCTTTGAAATAAAAGCCCCTATTTGTTGAATCCTATTTTATGAGTATGATAATACACACTTAGATCTATGGAGCATTCTATTTTTTGATGATTGCCTTTCAATGACAATCTTTCTATTAATTTGCTGCTCAGCCTCAGAGTCCACAGAATAAATGCAAATTTAATAAACTATTCAAGGCAGCAATAGTTTGTTTGTTTGTTTGTTTTAGAACTCAAACTACATATTGTCTTTGAGCCTTGCAGTGACATTAGGTACACTGTATGGGTAGGTCTGAGCCAGAGGCAAATCTGGAATTGGCTTACCTATATCCTCACTTAGGAGTTGGTATACTTATAAAGTTACACATCAACTTAGGACTCCAAAGTGAATAAGCAGACAGCAGGCTCGAGTTTCTTTACAAGAATGATTTTATGAGCAACAGAAATAGCAATTATTTTTTAGCTATCTAAATTGTGCCAGATCCTTTGCATCTATTATTTCTAAACTTTATATGAAATATGAAAAGTTATCTCTCTTTTAAATATGAAGAAACAGTTTCAGATATTTCACTATTGGCTAGTAAATTCTAGAAGCAATTTATCTGGCTTCAAAGTGTACTTCATCCACTGAAGTATAATATATTCAAATTCACTGGAAAATGCAAATAAAAAGTTATAAACATGAATGATTTAAGAAAATGTAGAGGGAATATCTTGTCTTATATCCAACTCAGGTTTTAAAAAAGTTTAACTTGTTCCTAATCACCCAATGTTGAGAGTAATCTAATTGATCAATACAAATTTATGCTTCTTGCAGCAAATGCAGGCATGGTAGAAGTAATGTAGGTTTAATACTGACCATAGGGTTTTAAATCTTATTTTGCCACTTACCAGGTGTGCCAACTTGGGCAAGTTGCATAATGTCTCTAAGTCTGACTTTGCTCACTTGTAAAATGGAAATATTTGCACACACACCACATAAGCTGCCTGTGTTCAAAACTAGAAAATACATCACAGGTACTGTCATAAGGTAGGCTCTCAATACGGGACAGACATTTTTCTAAGGTCACATTTTCAAATGTGTTATTTTTTTTTGGTAAACAGTAGTTGAATTGGAGGAGTAAATGCAAATACCAGCACACATATCTATAACTGTTGCAGTTATTTTTCAAAAAGAAATCTATTATGGCAGTTACTAGAGGTTGTCAGCCCAACTGTCATTGATTTTGCCTTGTCCCGGGATTTCATTCCTTATGAACTCTATGTGATGATAAGGATTTTGACAACCACTTGCTTTCCTAACGTTGTTTACTCCACCTCTGGATCTAGAAGAAGAGAGAAAGGCCAGTACAGCTGCAGCCAACTCCTGCTTCAGGCCTTCTTAACTAGCAGGGTGACTATCATTTGTGAATAAACTCTCAGGTTAATCATTTAAGTGATCATATGCTTTGCCTTAAATGGCATTGACTTCAGAAAATCTTTTTTAAAGACGGACTCATTTATTGCCTTATCTCAGAGGTGCAGGTGAGGTTATCATTATTAGGTCCATAAACCTAGAAAATTCTTTGGCACAGTTCACCAGAGCTTGACTGCTCACCCTTACTAGGTACCTCCTGTGCTTATAAAATGGAATAAAACTATTAGACTATATTGAATCTGTACCCACTCCTGCCTACTATAACCCTAGCCCATTTGCCACTCCCACAGGCTTTCCCCCTTTCACTCTCTGACAAGGGTCCCCCCTACCTTAGCAGATCAAAGGATTGGGGGCTTTTGTTTTGAAGAACAGCAGGTGGATGTCGGGAAAGAGGGTTGGACAACTGGCAAAATGTGGAATCAATTGCTGAAGGAGATTTCAGCAGGAGGGAGAGCAGTTGTTAAAGAGAGAGGCATAGGAAACCTAGAAGAAACTATGATTAAAATATAACATTTAAGAATTATTTGTTTGATCTACTCATTCTTCAGCATGTTCAAGAAAAACAAGTAAAAGACTATTTTGAAATTACTGCTATTGTATGGGCAAAAAAAGCCTATGACACCATTCCGTCACTGAACCATATGACTCATGGATTTATAGTATTTAAACTTGCTAGTCCCACTACTGCTATCCACAGAAAACACCGTCACTGAAGTTTACAAAAACCAACTGTTGTAGCTTTCATTTGAGTCTTCAGATCTACTCTCCGTTCTTCTCTCTCTGCACTCTTCCCCACGGAGACTGAGCTGTATGAAATGCATCAACAGACGCCCACGTTTTCTGGCTTCTGTTTAGGTTCAGCAATGGGAAACACTAGCAGGAAGTTGCAAGAGGGGAAAAGAATGAGGTCAAGATATTTATTACCCTGACTCTCTCCCTGTAAGATAATTCAGGTTGGCTGTGAAAAGTCACTGTTCCCCTCAAGAGGCCCTACTCTGCATGACTCTCTTTCTGGTTTCTGGTAACCACTGTGCACCCTCATCCCTTCAAGCCTAGAAGTCATTAACAGCCCCACTGTCCCAGCCCCAGGTACCTTCATTCTTCCTGTGGTTCCCTGTACCCTGTCCACACTTTTGTTATTAGTCTCTTTATTAAATTTCCTCAAATTATCTTAATTTGGGCATACTATCTGCTCTCTTGTGGGACCCTAGTCAACACATCAGCCATTCAACTTTATTCTATAATCTTAATTAATCTTAATTAAAATCCCTAAAAAACTAACATGATGATGTAGACAAGAATAGCAAGATAAACAGTCTTGTTAGTCAATATCTTTAAATCTTTAGAAGCTGAAATTATCTAATTTAGGAACATAGGATCTTTTTTTTTTTTTTGGAAAAGCCAAAGACACTCAATTCAATGCATTTATAGTTTCATCATCTCCCTTGCCCAACCTTCTCTGCTGCCCATTTGCTTCACATTACCACCTTGAGTTCCCCACTGCTTCTGTTTCAGTAACTCTCGTGGAGATAAGACCCGCTGGTGTGTCCTGCCATGGCAGTCTAAATCCCCCTGCTGTGGGATTTCTGCTCAAGACATGGACTCTATATTTAAAAATCACAAAGGCGCAAGAAGTCACTGAATGGAGGAGGGAGTCAATCTTAAACAGAAGGGCATCTCCACTTTTTGATTGGCTCCACGCCCTTGTAAAAGCTCCAGCATTCAAGAATGACATAAAGCATGACATGGACGTTCTTCTGGCTTTATTTCATACAAAAATTCTTCTCTGCAAATAGTCACAATGCACTTCATCCCACTGGGAAATCAATTTTGGACACTATGGCAGAAGACATCTTGACTAGGTCATATGCTGGGCTTGGGCCACTGAGATCATCTCTTCCCGCAACATGTTTTTTTGTTTTGTTTTGTTTTGTTTTGCTTTTTAACGAATTTCTTGAGTCCAGAAACAATATCTCAGTCATCTTTGAATTTTGAGGACCTGGAACTATACATGATACATAGTTGGAGCTAAATATTTCATTGGATGAATGAGTGGGTGAATGAATTAAATGACTGAATGAATACTCATGTGGTAAATGAATACTATGGAATACGATGGCCCTTTTTGTGACTTTCCCCTTACTAGAAACCAGGAGCAATGATTTGTTTTACTCAATACTTCAAAGTTTTTCTCTGTGTCTCATCAGAACAAATTATCTTACCATGTAAGCCTCTTATACTCATATTTTGTCAGATATGCAAGGAAAACATTTATTTTCTTTACTGTAATCTTTAACAATTCATATGTGCATTCAATGACATTTCTCTACTTACTTGATCACACTGCATAATAGCATATCATGAAAAGTTTTAAGATGATGGTTCTCATTTTTCTCCCAGTGTAGCATCACCATCCCTACCTCCAATGCAGCTCTCTGAAAATAGGTAGACAGAGGTGAATTACAAGAACATTGAATACCACTCACTGGCTTTAAAATTTGCCTACTCATTAGTAGATGAGTATAATGAGCAGCTCACTCTGAGATGTAATACATATGATTGATAATAAGAGATCACATGTATCTGCTGTTTATAAGATGATAGGCGCTGTTATATGCCCTGTGTTATGTTTAAAGTAATTTAAAATTTACAATAACCATGTAAGGTGGACAGAAACTGAGGTGGAAGGTATTAAGTGATATGTTAAAAGGCAGAAAGCAAACAAGCAAGCTTTGAACACATACCCTCTTGGCCCTGTGAGCTGTACCTAGAGCCATCACACTATACTGGGTGGCATAGAAAAGAGTAGCAATCTTTTGCCCTATCAAACCAATGATCTCAAAACTCAGAGACCCATTTCCAGACACAAAGATCTTAAATAGAGACCAGGCGGCTAAGACTCGAAAAAATACTAAAGCAGTGAACTTAGAGGTCATGCTTTAAGAAATACAACTTCCTAAAACAATAGAGAGTAAAAGCCTTTATCTAAGGAAAGTCCTCAAAGGCTCTTGGGTGCCCACCACCCGCATTGTGTAGTAACTCAGTCCTCCAGTAGGCTTATTTCTTCAGCTCAAGACTGTTACACAACCTTTAAGGGCTGGGAAAGTCACAGAAAAGATATCGCATTTCCTGGGCCGTTGAGCACATTCATCAAAGGCAATGCTCAAAGGAAGTGTCTGAGCTCACACGGGAAGCATTTTGGGGGGCTGGGGACATGCTGATGGCATTTGTGAGTGGACACCCTGGACTTCTTAAAAATGTAAATAAAAAGTCAAAACACAGACCATCTTTTTCCCTATGTCTCCGAGTGTCCTCACCTCTTATAAGGACACCAGTTACTGGATTTAGGACCCAACCTAATCCGGTATGACTTCATTTTAATTTAACTAATTGGACCTGCAAAGATCCTATTTCAAAATAAGGTTACATTCTAAGGTTCTACGAGAACATGAATTTTAGGGGGATACTTACTATTCAACCCACTGCGGCATTAATGGTAGCTATTTTTAGTTAGTTTTCCACAGACAACAAAAGCTTTCTGATCTGAATTTTATGTTAAAAACTAAGAATATTGATGTATCCTTTATCTTCCAATAAGAGAGTGTAACATGGAGCATGTCACTGTGCCTTTTGATCAACTGTTTTTGAGATAAAAAAATAGAAAATAGTTCTGTATGCAAATATGGAAGTTGTAATGTTTGTCTTTTGGTTTCTGGCAAAATCATGTGTTAAATGGGTAGTTCAGTGGTTATCTAATGTTCTTTAATTGAAGTAGTTGGCTATATTGAGAATAAATGCTGCACCAGCTAAACCTCCGATGGAATACATCTGGGGAATCTAGACTCAGCTCTATAATGATTCGTGGCTCTAATTATTCTCTCTTGATAGTGAGAATGTGATAGTGTACTGCCTTATTCGGGTTTTTGAGGAGCATCTTTAGACTCTTTATTTACCTATAATGGCAGATGACTTGGTTGCTTTCTGTAGGTAGTCTATTTACTCAATTAAACTAGACTATCATTGAGTCAAAGGCTCATCTAATTAGCTGGCATAATAAATCAAACACAAATAATTTGGTTGCTCTCAATGCCACAGCACTTTTTTTAAGGTCAGCGCTAAGATGTATGCAATTAGCAGCTTGTCTCCCTGAAGGAATAGTCGGAACAGACTAAATTGTTCCATGGTGGGGGAAGTAATTTGGCAACAACCTGCTGTGTAGTTATAATAAACAGCATAGTTGTCCTCCACTTTGTGCTGCCTAAATCATTTTCTCTTTCTCTCTTTTTTTTGTTCTTAAACCAATTATTTGACCCAAAGAAATTTGCCTTTTTATCCCATTTATTTTAATTAAATATTTGAAACATGAATAAACACCATATCTTCAATCATCTTTAACATAAGAATTATTTAAATTGCAGTTTCACATTAATATTTTTCTACTATAAGAGATCTTACATACATTGGTTTTCAGAGAAATCTAATGTAAATCCCAAATTTATCTAGTGGTTCATGAAACCTTTTGTTTTAAATAAAGGCAATAACATTTAAGACTTCTGATGCAGAGAGCATTCTTGGCAACGTGCTTCTTCTGCCATTCAATAATATCCTCTCCCTGGTTTCCCTTCCACTGACTAACCATGACCTCTCTTTCAAAATCTCTCTCCAGCTCCTGGTCTTCTTTCCTCCCTTTATCAGGTTCCGTCCTCAGTCTTCTCACTGAGACTTTCCGAAAGGGACATCATCCAATCCAGGGCATCAACCACCAATGATTCACTGATGACTCACAAATCAATTCTGAAACCTGACATCTGTCCTGTGAAATGGATCCATCTTCCCAATGTATAAGAAACAGCAAGAAAGAGGCTATGTACAAAGACGAGATCAACTAGATAAGGTGCTAAAATGTAATTCATGAAAGTGGCTGCTAAAAGTACTCAGGAGAGGAAGTATTCTTTGTGGTTATGTCATCATTGGGGCTGATCGGAATTTGGTGGAGTTTGGTGGAGTCTGGCGTAACTCCAACAGCAGTGGGGAGGGAGAAAGATAACAGCGCAGAAGCATAGTTAGCATTTTTCCTCGGTTCTTCCTCATTAACGTAGTGAAGAATCACAGGTCAGTGATATTTAGAAAAAATTTATTGAGAGTATATTTTAGAAAGGCAAAAAATGCCCCAAGGAGGCACATGGAGAAAGACAAAGCATTCCCCAAGGAGGCACATGGTCCCATTGCTGTAAACGCAACAACCAACACAAAGGGGCCACAAAAAGAGGACTCAGAAGTGGGCCATGATGGGCGGTTCCCAAGGCATTCCTAGGTGATTGGCAAGTGAGGTCATTTTGATTGACACTTGGCTGCTACTTAACTCTTTGCCTAGCGTTCATGTGTGTACCCAAAATTCAGGTTATTATAATAAGATTCAGGAACTTCCAGGCATAAAGATAGTACTATAATGAAGCTTAAATTGTAGGCAAATTAGGGTAGTACCTTCTACGCAGGTGTCTGTAGCCAGATTAGGTCAGCTAAGACTATGAGCCTCCTGTCTTTTGTCTCTGGGGATGCAGGAGGGATTCTCTAACTACCAATAGAGTGTTATTTGAGTGGTCTCTAGGCTGTGCTCCTATTCCTTTGTTCCCCCTGTCACTCATGTCTGACTAGCTACCTAACAGTTAGTTATTGGAAAGGGCCAAAGTAAGAAATAAGGTGTTAAGACAGGCTTAATAAGTTGATGTAACTTTTGCAGGCAGAATAGAAGAAAGGATATTTCAGACCATGAAAATGGTGCGAATAATGTAGGAGAGTAGAGGCAAGCCTGTGTAATGTAGGAGCCTGTGTAAGTTAGTAAGGTGACCATCCTGGCTGGCACAGAGAACTCGTGTTGGGAATCAAGAGATAAAATAGATGGATAAAAAAGACCAGATAATACAGGAAACTGAATGTCAGAGTAGCATTTGAATGTCATCTGTGAAGGGTCCTGGAAGATCTGTAGCGGAATGAGGAATGTGGTGTTTTAGGCAGATCAGCCTGGTGGTAAAGTAAAAGGTAAACTGGGCTGAGAGAAACTAGTTAGATGGCAATTGTGGTAAATTAAGGCATGAATGAGGAAGATATGCAGGGGATGAAGAAAGAATAAATCTAAGAGAAAATTCTAAAGAAGAATCGACACGTCTTCATGGTAGATTTAACTTAGGAGATATTCAAGCAGGAGAAAAGATGGAGGTACAGTGTGATGAAGAAGAAAGTACAGAAACCAGGAGTGAATTCATTACCAGCCTTGTCACTGAATAGCTGTTAGAACTTGAATAAGTGCCTTAGCCTTCCTGAGCTTCCATAAAGTGAGGGAATTAGACTGGTCGACTTCTAAGATATCTTTTCACATCGGCTTCAAAGTTCAGTGGTTCCCAAGAGCAGGCTTAGATTTATCATGGTCTCTTCTGCACCTCTGCTCATTTATTATAAGCTGTAATATTTTCCATATTGGAGTACGAAGAAGATTTGTTAACTTTGAAATGGAGTACTGGGTGTGAGATTTATTTGAAAAACTTATCCATAATCATCTTCCTGTGCCCCATATTCATCTTTTATTCAGCAACTCTGGAATTTTAATGGTGAATTAGGGAAGGACAATAGAGAAGTATATTCTCCAGATGTATGTTTGATGATTAATCTGTTTTGCAAGCAAATTCTTAAATGTAAATCTTCAGGGTTCCTCTGTAAACTGAAAGTGGTTAAAGAATAGTGGTTAAAAATTTTTAACTGTCATATAAATATCTAAATTTATATCCTTAAGAGCCTATACTCATGATCCAAATTCTATATTATGACACTTAAAGCCTCTTGCAAATGGAACCTTGAAAATTGTCTCCTCCTGCTCACCTCAAAGGCAGAAACCTTTTCCGTTTTACTCCTCTGTATGTCACTGTGAGAAGGGGAGGAAATTAATCCTCAACCTCTGCTCATTTTCTTTGCGAAGAACTTTGGGTCACCTTAGAAAGGGACTATATTAGATATCTATTGCTGCTGTAACAAATTACTACAAATTTGGTGGCTTAAAACAACAAAAAAGTGTTAACCCACAGTTCTGTAGGTCAGACAAAGTCCCCTTTGTCATGTAAGGTAGCATATTCACAGGTTCCAGAGATTAGAAAATGGATATCTTTGAGGGGCCATTATTCTGCCTAGCATAAAGACATAAAATATGCAATTATTAGCCATTATCTATAGTCATGCATTGATCTTGACGTTTATATGGCAAAACTATGCATCACTCCAAAGAAAAACAGGAAGAGCCCAATGAAATGCATTAGCAACATGTCACTAAGAACTGTAGGCACAGACTGGCACATTGGCTATAATAGCTTTGTCAATAACATAAGTCACAATGATCAATGAGAATTTATAAGCCATTGATGCTTATGTTTTTTTGTTGTCGTTGTTGCTGTTGTTGTTTATTTTTAAGAAGAGCCAAGAGTACTTCGAATACCCTCTTTATTTGCTTTGGTGGATTTTTTTTGAGATATAATTGATAAGCCGCACTGTATAAGTTTAAAGTGTACAGCATAATAACTTGACTTACATATATTCTGAAATGATTACCACAATAAGTTTAGATAACTTGTTTGCATGTTTGACATGTGAAAAACAGCTTATTCAGAAGAGTTTACTATGCTTAATGAGAAATCCTTGGTAGGAAAATGCACCTTTTTCCTCTTTAGAATTTCCAACACATTTCTATTTTGCTTATTTTGGATGCTTTGTGAAGTTCCTTGGAATTTTAAAGTTATTTTAATCTCAAAATGATTTTTTTTGATGTTTAAAAAAATGAATTAACAAAAATAACATTAGTAAGAAATATTTTAAGAGATTAGTATGCACTACTTCAAATAATCTCTGAAATATTTTCCTGAAACAGATGTGCAGATCTAGTCATCTGGTTTGGGAATGGATCAGGAAGGGAGAGTCAGGAAAGATGTTCTTATGAGGCTTATGAAAACCGAGATGAAAAATCCAATCCATTCTTGACTCCTAAAGTTCAGCAATTTAACAAAGCTCTCTCATTACCCAAATGTTCTTTTCTTTTTTTTTGCTTTTCAATTTTTTCAACTTGTAAAATGGCATAAAATTATATGCATTTTATTTCTTTCCATTTACAATCTAATTATGTATATTTTTTCTGTAGTTATAAGTAAAACTGATGATGCAGTTGCATTGCATAACATACTGAACTTCTGCTAAATGCTTGACAATTCTGGGTGCAGAGCTTTTGAAAACATGTTCTATTCAAACCAATCATCTACATTTAACTCATGTTAAGATTGCTAGTGGAGTATGTGAAGCAGATATTCCTAAACTGATCATTTTGTGCAGGATAATATACTCCATAGTAAAAGGGATTAAAAATGAATACAAAACATCTCTGCCTGAAATAGTTTCCAGACCAGACCACTAACTTCAGAATGAGCCATAATATAAGATGAAATATGTAAAGTTCCACAAGTTCTTCATCTGAGGAGGGAAAATCTTCATCAGGTTGGGTTTTCAGAAAGTTTCATAAAACAAGTGACATCATTGTATTTCTTTTCTCTTTGACTGTACTTTGTACATCGTAAATACCATAAAATACCATATAGATGGTTGGATGGATGGCTTAGTGGGTATGAAACAGACAAATAGCATTTAAGGCAGATTATGATGAAAGAGAAGAAATTCAACAGGTAAAGATGGTAGAAAAATTTTCAATGGAGAGAAAACCATGAGCAGAGACTGTAAAGTAGCAAGTGGAGGTGTTTGGGGCAGAACAAATAGTTCAGTTTGGCTGAATATCAGGTATGTGAGAAGAAATTAAAAAGTAAATCTAATAAGATAATTCAGGGACTCAAGAACTGAAATTCCAGAGCTGATTTTCAGCTGGTACAAATCCATATGGTGGTACCAGATGTTAAAACACTGAAATCTTTTGTATCAGTCGGGAAATAGCAGTAACTGCAATAAGCAGTATCCAGTGATACAAAATTCTAATATAAATGTATTAGTTCAAGCTAATAGTTGAAGGCTGTCACAACAACCATTCACAGGCTATGTGAACCTAACAAGTTATGCAAGTCCCTAAATTGATTTCCTCCATTTAGAGACGATAAATAATAATGCCTATTTCATAGGGCCATTGTAAAATTCATGACAGAGTGCACATAAATTATGCTCAATAAACAAAGTACTCCTCCTCCTCCCCAGGAAAGTCACACTGAATTCACTGGTTAGGCTGATACTGGGTTCTGACTCCATTAGTATTTTTTTCTGCCTCATACTGTTTCCTTTAAAATTCCGAGGGAAAAGTTAAAATTATGACCTTGCATAAGTGTGTTTGAAAAGTGAATACTGCCTCCTGGAAGCTTTGTTTTTCCTAAAGCCATCATGGGTTGGTGCAGATATTGATTTAATAGAATATAAGCTCCATGGAACTGCTCCTGTCTATCTAATCACCACTTATCCTCAAGGCTGCAAACAGTCCCTGGTATGTGAGAGTAGGTCAATACATTCTATGCTGAGTGAATGAGTGAATGAATTAATTGAATCAATTAACATTAGGGAAAAAAGGAATAATGTGTTATTGGAAAGAGAAGCTTAAGAGATGGGGTCGTGAAATTTCATTCACACTACAAATTAGATATATCATAAATATCAATTTTCTTTTGTTTTTTTTTCTCTATTCTTATTTAGATATTGCCTCTCAGCCTCCACATGGTAGCTAGCAGGAAAAAAAAATGAGCTAAATGTAAAGTGTGAACTATAGCTTAAAGCAAGCCCAAATTTAAAGTGCTATTTCAAACCGATGGGCATGACCCATTAGTTAGTCATGATTTTTAATTTAGTGCATTGTCACCATCATTGGTTTAAAAAAAAAAAAGGAATAGACTAAAATATCAGATACCAGAATGACAGAGTCAGCATTATTTGATGAAATGTATTTTAGTTGTGTGTATGCACATGCACAAGTGCACCTATATATTGTTTATGTGTGTATGTATTGATTCTTAGTGCAAAATTCATTTCTTACTGTGGAATCACTGAAAGAATTGAAAAGACAGTGATTAAATAACCCATTTGGTTGTTTTTAATCTCTCTTGAATGAAAATGTCTCATTTCTATCCATCTACCCTCTGCTCTTCTTCCTAAGGTGTTTGGGGTGTGAGTACAAAGGTAATGCTGTGCATATGGAACCACATGCTTGGTTGTGAATGTACAAAGTGAGAATCCAAAGGAACTTGATTCCTTTTCTCTTGACAATACCTGCCTCTCAGGGAGATTGCTTTGCTGCAGAATTCTAAGAATCTGAATGTTATTCCAGTTTTCTTCTTGATATTCCTACTATAAAAATCTGACTTTCTCTCATCTTCCCCTTTTTCTATCCTAAGAAAAAGATCACAGAAGCATTTTAATAATTTTCTAAATGTTATCCTGTCAATGTTTTGTAAAATAAGTTCTCCAGGAGAACTTTAGGACAAGTATGCTCATCACCAGACAGCGTTCTTTTGGATGGCATGCTAAGGCCATCACAGAAGAAAAGCATTTCCCTACAGCTGAACTCCCATAGAGAAACAGGTTTGTGGTGTATCATTTTGCAATCATTTTATAAATAGCCCAGCCTTCAGACCTTTGTACAGCTGAGATTATAGCTTAGCATTGCTACCCAGTGAAACCTTATGACAGAGCTTCCTATTGTTTTTTGTTTTGATGCATTACATTTCTAAAATATTTTGGCTCTCTCATGTATAGTCCTACTTACTGCTTAACTTAGAGTTGACATATTTAGATATATTTTAGAATAGCATATGATATTTACTTTTTAAAAAGCATTCTAGACTTGTAAAACAAGTCTAGGTGGAAAGAAATTACAATATAAAACTAAAATGGTTTGTTAATGTTGCAGAATTAAATTTAAATACCGAAAGTAATAGGTCCTTTTATCTTACCATTAAAGCATTTTAGATTTACACTTGAATAAATGTTCACATTTGAAAATAATCAAGGTTATTATTATTTCCTTCTCTTAGGTATCTGGAATATTTCTTATCTTATTTTTAGATACCTCTTAAATGTGTTAAATTTGGAGGGGATAGTCAAATAAAAGTTGCAAGAGTTTCTGAATCAAAAAATTAATGTACTAGAATTAATGTTTTCAAGGACAATAAGATCAGAAAAGATAAAAGAAATTAGAAATTTCATTTTTAGAGATAGAAAAAGGAAACAACTAAATACTAGATAATGTCACCCAAAGCAGTCAGCCAGCTACACCAGTTGGAGACCCACTGCAGGTTGAGCTTCTAAAGAGTGTGCTGTGGATCCCACTGCCTCCATTGCAAGGATTTCATTATCTAATAGAAGAAATAGGGCAAATAATCATAAAACAACTGATAATTTGATGAGACCATTATAAGCATAAATTTTAAAACTCAATGAAAGAATTATAAAAGCAGCTAGCATGCAGATCAATGGTCAATTAAATATACACCATATAGCATCACTGCAAGAAATTTAGCCTGGAAAATATTTTAAAGTGCATATAACTCAACCTCTAACTTGGCTTTAAAAAAGGGGTGGGAGAAGAAAGAAACAGTAAGAAGGCTTGACAAAATTTTTAACCTTAAACAATGTAGAAATACTTTTGCTCACTGGCACTGTGGAAATATGTCATTAGCTTACCTTGGAAGGCATTATAAGAAATAGTTCTGTGAGGCCTCAGGCCTGTATCACTATTGAAATGCTGTTGAGGGTATCATTCCAAGAATTACTGAATGTCTTCTTTGCGCAGACCTGTGAGAGAAATTCTTCTTTGTGCTCCACACAACAATAGCTGTGTTGCTCCTGAACGACTAGATCATCTGGACACTAAATGTTGTAATTGATTGCATGTCTCTCTTTCCGGTTTGGCACCAAAAGGCTTAGATCCAAATCTATGGTCTTCTCTGGCAAGTGCACATTTTGTATACTAAATTCATCTCATTTTTCCTACTCCTAGCTTTCCTCTGTCCTGATTTACTTATCCACTTATCTTTTCATTTTTATTTATCTTATTGTAGCACATGTATTTTATAAATGGCCTTAAATTCTTTCTAGAATGTACTAGCGTATAAATGACTATCTAGGTAACTGGATACAACCAATTAAAGTTGAATAGATAATTACTTGTCAATGTTCTGAAGTTATGTGTTCTGTTCATACTGACCCCCTTCCTAGAAAACCCTTCTACCAGTCTACCTGGAAAATACTCATTCTCTCAGACCCAGCTGAAAAGCAGAATCCTCTGTGGAGACTGCTAACTACGACGTCCTTGAGAAAGAAGTAACCATTTGCTCCTTTGAATCACACTGAATTGTGACATATTTTTACATGCCTTTCCCCCTAGAAATTACCCTTCTTGATAGGAGAGACTCTTATTTATATTAATCTCTATAGTTCCAATTCCAAGCACCATCAGTACATATTAGAAGGAAGGAAGGAAGGAAGG
>NW_011888824.1:1398203-1428370 GCF_000151845.1 Pteropus vampyrus | reverse complement strand
GATGCCTGAAAAATGAAAAAGATGGGCTGGGAATAAAGGCACCTCTAGTCAGAGACCTCAAAATCCATAATCAGAAATTCTAGTTTTATCTGAGAGACTTTCAGGAGTCTTCCAAGACTTCTGAGAAGACAAGGGACTTTAATTAAAAGCAATGTCTTGATGAGGATGCTTTCTGTTTCTGTGTGGGAAGATCATCTGGAGCTGGGAGGCAGGGGCGTAGGCGGACACAGATAATCACAACTCTCCTAGCATAGACTGAGCCTCTGAGGTATTAAATCTGGAAGAATCCTTTCAATGGATTGATTTTGTGTTGAATCGCCATTTGTTGCCTGAGGTCAGAAAGACCTTTCTCTCTTCTAAATTAGGTAAACTCTGACAGCTGAGACTTACTTTTAACACAGTTCAGGAAAGTTTCTCCATGAAATTGGAAAGATAGCTCATCTCTCCTTCAGAGCCATCTTTATGAGGCCACAAAGCAGCACCAATGCAGAAGATAGAAAATTTGGAGAGGGCAACCCAGTATGATAGCCTGGGGAAAAGCCAGCAGGACAATTTCAAAGTGGATAATTTCCCTCCCCTTTTCTAAACCTTTTCTTCCCTCCCCCACCCTTAGCTCCTACTAAAAATGTGTCCCCATTTCTATATCTCTGCCTGACTTCTTGTGTCCTGTGGTAAACAGAATTCTGAGATGCTCCTACAAGATTCTCGTCCCCTGGTGTACACACCATTTCTAACCTCTTAAATGTGAGTGGGATTGTAAATATAATAAATTTAATTCCCATGATTAGTTTTCATTATTTGAAATAAATGAAGTTCCCAAAAAAGTTGACTTTGAGTTCATCAAAAGAGAAATTATCCTGGGTGGGCCTGAGCTATAGTTGAGTCCTGAAAATGAACTGGGCTCCTTCTGAAAAATGGAGACTGGGAGGGAAAGAATTTGCCTGCTGATTTTGAAGAAACTGCCATAATTGGGGGAGGGCTACATAGCAGAAATCTCAGGCAGCCTCTAGCAGCTGAAAACAGGCCTTGGCTGACAGCCAGAAGAAAAGAAAGACCTTGCTCTTAAACTACAACTTACTATATTCTGCCAACAACCACATGAGCCTGGAAGAAGACCTTAAGACTCATAAAGAGAACACAGCCAGACTGCCACCTTTATTTCAGCCTGGTGAGACCCTAAGCAGAGAAGCTAGCTGTGCCATGCCTGGAATTCTGATCTACAGAACTGTGAGATAATAGGTGTTGTTTCTAAACCATTCAGTTTGTAATAATTTATTATAGAGTGATATAAAAGTAGTACATTTTTATACACCATCCCCTACCTTCTTTAATGGGAGGTAGATGGGGTAAAGGGGTCAAATATAGGAGGGTAGGGGGAGGGTGAAGTTGGTGAAGGAAATAGAATATACAGATGTGAAATTATAGAATATACAGATGTGAAATTATACTGTACACCTGAAAGTTATGTAATTGTATTAACCAATGTTACCCCAATAAACTTAATGAAAAAATAACTCCTTAATAACTTCTTAATAACCCCTAATAACTTAATAACTTAATAACTCTTATTTATCCTCTAGGATTCTATTGGAGAATCATCTCATCCATGAGCTAATCTCTCACCCTTCTCTTCCCATTGCCCCTAGCCCTTCCAAAATCCTCTTCCCATTGCCCCTAGCCTGGCTAAATGCCTCTCTTTTGTTCTCTTAAAGCAGTGGTTCTCAAATTCTCCAAGAAAATTTTATGAGGTCCACAAGGATAATAATATTTTTATACTATATTATTTGCTTTTTTCACTGTGTCAACATTTGTACTCATGATCCAAAGCAGTGGTTAGTAAAACAGCTGGTGGCCAACATGAATCAAGGCAGTGGCACCAAAA
This sequence comes from Pteropus vampyrus, assembly GCF_000151845.1. NCBI lineage: Eukaryota > Metazoa > Chordata > Mammalia > Chiroptera > Pteropodidae > Pteropus > Pteropus vampyrus. The sequence continues at coordinate 1,426,488 of NW_011888824.1, read as the reverse complement.
TGTATTAATAGTCACTGTTGTCTTCACTACTATGCACTCACAGTGAAATTTATAAATTTTGTTACATCTCAGCCCTCAAGTACAATCTTTATAATTCTGAGTGACCTAGTGAGGTATACACATAAAGCACTGCAGCTGCATATTGATGTTTGATAGTTGTCTTAAAGATTTGCATGATATCTGAGTTGCAAGTTGAACTAGCTGGTTTTTTTTTCATGGAACACCATTTTGACTTGAAAGAATAATAAACTGTGATTATTCAGACTTGGATATTTGGCAGACATTTTCTCAAAAATGAACCAAGTAAGCCAGTTACTACAGGAAAAACAATTGTCAATATTTGTTGCCAGTGATAAATTTAATCATTAAAAATTATGATTTTAGTAAACATGTATCTGCCACCATGAATTTGACAGCTTCCCAATTCTTGAAGACATTTCTAATCAGTAATGAGATTAGATCAATGTTAATATTAATGACTTTTAAAATATATAAAATGTGTCAACATTGGAAAATTCTTCATAACTAAGCAAAACAGTATTTTCCAATCAATGCACTGTGTTATAAAATCATACATGGAAAAATGATTAATTTAAATGTAAAATAGACTGATGGAGTTCAATACAAAATAGTACAAAAAGTTCACTGATACAGTGTTAGATTCCACATTGCAACTAAACTTCTTTAAGAAACTGCTACTTGTTGAATTTTGACGTATTATCAAAGAAGAATATACATGATTACCTGAAAAGGCTATTAAAATATCACTAGCTTTTCCCATCTCATATCTGCATGAAACCAGATTTTCTTCATATACTTCAAACAGAGCAACTTACTGCGGTATAGTTAATGCAGACACAGATATGGGAATCTAGCTGTCTGTTATTAATCCAAATACTAAAAAATTTTCTAAAAATATAAAATAATGTCACTCTTATCACTAATTTTTTTGTTATGAGAAATACACTTATTTTTCATAAAATATGTTTGTGAGGCTAATATACAAGGGGTTTATTATTTTAAAATTAATCAATAAGTTTTTTTTTTTAATTCTCAGTTTTGATTATTGATAGATTTACAGATGTAACTCATATAAGCCAAAGCTCTATGGAGCCCTCATTAATTTTTAAGAGTGTAAAGTAGTCATGAGATCAGAAGTTTTGAGAACTGTTGTCCTATATCCCCATTTGGGGATCTATGCTATGCTGATATTAGCTTTCTGTGTTGTATTTCTATTTGCACTATGAATGGCTAATGGGGACTATGACAATTGATGTGTCACTGTATCCTAAATACCACACACAGAGTTTAGTATATAGCAGGTGCTTAAGAAATATTTGCTTATGAGCTTCAAGGTCACTGTGGTACAATCCCATCCCCAAAGAACTAACAATAGCATTGGAGAGTTGAGAAATGTACCCCAAAATAGGAAAACTGTATATTCTGCTTTTTATTCAGTGCCATATAAATTATAAAGACAGAGGTAAGAACATTTAGAAATTTGTGAAGATGAAATACCCAAAATGCTTTTATATTTAAACAAAAATCTTTATAAAGTGAACAAATTTGAAAATTCTAGGTCATACAGAGTTAGAACAAAGTTCTAATTAAGACAATTTGAATTGTCTTGTTTGTTTCTATATTTATAAAGATGGTCCCAAATTACAATGATTTGACTTAGATTTTTCAATTTTATAATGGTATGAAAGTGATACACATTCAGTAGATACCATACTTCAAATTTTGAGTTTTGATCTTTTCCCGTGCTAGCGATGTTGTGATGCCTGGCAGCAGCTATGAGTTGCAGCTCGCCGTCAGGCACGCTATCATGAGGGTGAACAACCAACACATAACCATTCTGCCTTTCACTTTCAGTATAGTATTCAATAAATTACATGAGATATTCAATACTTTATTATAAAACAGGCTTTGCATTAGATGATTTTGCCCACTTATATTAGGCTAATATAAGTGTTCTGAGCACTTCTAAGGGAGACTAGGCTAAGTAAGCTATAATGTTTGGTAGGTTAGATATAAGAAACAAGACTCAGAAAGAACCTGTGACACTGCCCTCCCCTTTCCTGACCAAGCAATTCAAACAGAAAAATCTGCTTTAGAAAGGGAATCTTGGCTTAATTGCCTTAAGAATCTTCATCCTAGCTTTAGCTAGGAAAACTCCAAGCACCATGTCCCATTGTTTTCAAGTTGCCCAGAAGAATTTGCCTGCCATGTATGTTCCTACCTGTAAATCACCCATTCTCACTTATGAAACCTAATACTCTGTTTCTCACCCCTCATCTTCTCCTTTGTCCAAAAATGTCTTATATATCAAATATTGCCTCACTGTCTTTGGAATTTTAATGTTTATGCGAATTCCTCATATGCATATATTAAAACTTTGATTTTCTCCTGTTAATTTGTCTCTCTTAATTTGATTATTAGCTCAGCTAGAAGAACTTAGAAGGGGGGAGGAAAAGTATTATTTTTTTTTAGCTCCACAGCATTTTTGACTGATGATATTTTCAACTAAATGATGGGTTTATTGGGACATAAGTAGAGAAAGGTCTGTAATACAAAATTATATGTGATTTTAAATTGTGAGGACTGAATCTCTACCACCTTGAAAAACATTCTGGGATACTAAAAATACCAAACCATGGTTATTTTAAAGGTGAAATTCTATCGTGAATAAGTGCATCAACATAAGGAAGAAAACAGGACATAATTTGAAGCTACCTGTAAATATTGAGCTTGAAATGGAAAAGTAAGAGGGTTGCTAGGAGATAAGTGAAAGCAATCATCTTTTTATAGTCAAAAGCATTTTATCTTCTTAATGTCTTTTCTTTCATTTTTGTGATTACTTTAAAAGAACTTATTTCATATTAGAGGCATGATTCAGGATCTTTATGAGCAGAAGAATCTTTTGTAGAAAAGAATGAGTTTTGCTAAAAGATGTCAGCTAAAGGAGTCTTCCATTGGCCAAGATGTTATTTTTATTGATGGTAACTATCTGGTCCCTAAGCTTATGATAGCCTGACCAGCCCATGGGCCCTGATAACTGCAACGGGTATTTCCCAGGCCACCAGGCAAGAGCCACAGTGAGGTCACAGTCAGAAACAAGAGAACAACAATTTATGACTCAGCTCCAACAGCTGGTTCCCTGGAATGCAGCACCTCCAAATCCTTTCCTCTAGTTCAGAGAAAATACCTAGTTGTCCTTTACCTGCTACCTTTCCCTGCTGCTGGCTCCTGGCTCCCAGTTCACTGATCTATATTAAGAGAATCCTGGAGCCACCAGTGCCTGCCATGCTGCCCTCCCTGTCTCCCAAAGAGGCCATCTGGTCCCACTTACAAGGCATCTTTCTTGTCCAGGTTGATCCAGTCATTTATGTTTTTATTGTCCCAAGGTTGAAGTAAGAAAGCATTTCTGCCTGATATACTCACTGTCACAAATAATTCCATACATACTTTTCTTGCTGCTCATTGTTTTTTGCTATTGTTTTGCTCTCTGCTTTTTTAAAATAGTTCTACTCTCCTAAGGATTCTGGCACCTGTCCACAGAGTGCCAGGCCTCAAAACAGTCCAGCAACATAGCACAGTGCTCTTAAACAAGGAGCTGGGTGCCCAGTTGAAGTTGGTGGTATCCTGAGATGTCCCACTATTATGGATTAAATCCACAGATTGAAGCCCTTAAACCCCAATGTGATTATATTTGGATTTAGAGCTTTTAAGGAGGTGATTAGGGTTAAGTAAGACCATAAGAGTGGGGCCCTAATCTGATAGCACTGGTGTTCTTATAAGAAGAAGAAGAGACTTCAAGGATGGGTGTGAATAGAGAAAAGGCCATGTGAGAACACAGTAAGATGGTGGCCATCTATAAGCCAAGGAGAGAGACCTCACCAGAAACCAACTCAGCTGGCACCTTGCTCTTGGACTCCCAGTCTCCAGAATTGTAAAAAAATAAATTTATGTTGTTTAAGGCACCGAGTCTGTGATATTCTGTTATGGCAGCCCTAGCTAACTAATATATTCACTGAAATAACTGTAGAAAAAAGAGAGCCAAGAGAACAGAAGGGGGCTATTACAATGGAGTACAGAATTTAACACATTTCTGGAAGAATGAAGATGGATAAAAGCATATTGATAGACAAAACAGCCAGAGAGGACCATAACACAAACATAATTATGAGGAGACAGCAAACAAGATGAGAAGGAATCTGGTGGTCTAACCCACAGAGAGTGAAAGTGAAAAGTGATATTTTTATCATCCTCTCTCACTCCTGCACCCAAAGCAAAGTCAGTCAGCATTTGTCCCTAAAGACTAAACTGAACATTAGAGGAAAACTAAGGCTTCTTGCTTAGTGGATCCTTGTGACTCAGAATTAAAGCTTCTCACGTGTGAGAGTCTGTAGTCTAACTGGCTTCTTAACATATGTACCCAAACATGTAATGCTGTATACAATGTTTTTAAACTGTTAGTCAACAGTTCCAGTTCCACTCTGCAGAGTTTCTAGGCAGAAATTCATACTCCTAAGAGAGAATGTAAAGTAAAAAAATTTTAAACAAGAACAGAGAAAACATAAACATATTCAGTTCTTCTGTCTTAAAACAAGTGGACAGCCAAAGGTCTCCAGGCACTGAACCAGCAGCATGAAAGGAAATCAATGAATTAAACAAAAATTGTCTTTGGAGATAATTCCGAAAAAAAAGAGAAAACTTTTAAAAAATACTTAAGTGTATATATTTAAGGAAAGACAAGTAGTAACACAAGAACAGTATGCTATGAAAAAAGAACAAAACTCTTTTGTATTAGTTAGTTATTGTAGCATAACAAATTACCATAAACTTAGAAGTTTACGACAACATAAATTTATGATCTAACAGTTTCTGTGGGTCAGGAATCTGACTACAGTTCAACTGGATCTTCTGTTTAGGGTCTGGCAAGATCAAAATCAAGGTGTTTTTTGGGACAAATACTCATCTGGAGGCTAAACTGAGGAAGAAGCTATCACCAAGTTCACTCGAGTTGTTGGCAGAATTCATTTCCTTTTGGTTTTAGGACTGAAGGCCCTTGATTTTTCTATCTGTCAACTGGGGTCACTCTCAGCTCCTGAAGGCTGCTCACAGTTACTAGGGTATGTCTGAAGTTTTTGCAAAAAGGGCTTCACCAACATGGCCACTTACTTCATCAAGCTAATAAAGACAGTCTATGGAGTTGTAGACCAGCAAGATGGACTCTTATATAACACAATGTAATCAGGAGTGTCTTCCCATCTACTGTTTAGAAGCGAATCACAGGTCTTGCCCACACACAAAAGGAGGTTACAGGAGAATGTGAACACCAAGAGAAAGGATCATGGGATGACCATCCTAGAATCTGTTTGCCACACATCTGAAAGGTCAAAAGTTTTACTAGTTACATTTCACTAGCTACAATTCAATAATACAAAAATACTATTGAATATAATTATTGAAAACAATTTTTAAAAATTGTTTAAACAATTTTTAAACAATTTTTGCATATAAAGCAAAAAGATAGAAAATATTAGAGAAAGACAAGAGAAATTGAAGAGGTTCAACATCTGAAGAACAAAGATATAGAAACAATTAAGGGTTTGCTTTAGGGAATTGAGTGGGAAGAAGTTGTATGTATAGGAAGAAGAGCATGGTAACTTCAGTAAAACTTAAAATGGTTTTTTTTTTTTTCTTTTGTCTTTAAATGTTCTAAGAGTCTGGAGCATGGCCATTTACTAAAAATGTAACCTTAAACAAGTTACTTTTCCTCTGGAAGCTTCAATAAACTCGTCTATCGATGATGAAATTATAACCTCCCATCACATCACTTGTAAGGAAGAAAGGAAATAATGCAGGTGAAACACTAAGCACAGGCCCTGGTATAAAGTGAACTCAATAACTTTAATATTGGATGTGGTGTTTCTGCCTGAAGGGAACTAAAATTTTGCCCCCCTGAAGCTGCTTTCTTGGGATATTGATATTAAGCTGTTTATTAAGAAACAAGACTCAGAAAGAACTTTTGACATCCTTCCTCTTTCCTGCCCAAGAGGTTTAAACAGAGAAACCTGCTTTATAGGAAGGAAATTTCAACTTAATCACCTTAAGAATTTTCACTCTAGCATGACTTAGGAAGACTCCAAGCTTGTCAGCTAAATACCCCGTGTCCCATTGTTTCTGAGTTGCCTGGCAAAATTTTGCCTGCCATCTATATTTCGCTCTTTCTCAACTACCTGTAAGTCATCTACTCTCATCTCTGAAATCTAATACCCCCCCTTTCTTCTTTGTCCAAAAATGTCTTCTATACCCAATGTTGCCTGTCTCTAGAACTTCCATGCTTATGTAAATTCCTCATACTCATGTGTTAAACATTTGATTTTCTCCTTTTACTCTGTCTCTGTTAATTTGATTATTAGCCCAGCTAGAAGAATTTAGAAGGGGGGAAGAAAAGTATAAATTTTTTTTAGCCGTCACATGCACATCATGCACTTGATAGAGCACTCAGAAGTGTCCACATCACACCTTTGCTTTTTTTCACATCAGAGTGAGCAATGCATCTCCTCTCAGATTTCTGAATTTAAGGGCCACTCCAGTTCCCAAGAGTCAAGATACTTGGCCTGAACTCCGCTGCGAAAATAAGACCACAAATCTGGAATGTTTTGAAGTTTGACTTTTGCCTTTACTGAAAGATCTGGATACGTGAAGAAATGTGGGGAACACCGCTAGCCAGACTTCTGCACGTAAGTTCTTAACACATCAGTTTCAAAACCAGCTCAAGATCCTCACTCCTCCACAACCCTCATAGAGATAAATCTATTTGGAAATTCTTTGTGGACCCAGAAGGGAGGGAGACCCTAGTAATAGCCTAAAATAAATATATATATAGTACATTTGAACAAGAGATTCGTATATACATTTTGAAATCTAGGGCACTAAAAATAAACAGAGGTAAAATATACATCTGAAAGGAGATGGAGACACAGATTTAGAAGGAAATTGAATCCGTAGTTTTGTTAGTTGCAATTTTAACTGTTAGAATACCTGACCTACATTCTTTTGAATATGGAAGTGTTGATTTCCCTGTCACTTTCAGCACGAATACCTGTTTATTTTTATTTTATTGTCAAGTTCTGCATTTACTCAGAAAATTGGTTCCCTGTGGTGGTATGAGGTTGCAGCGTTGCCATAATTCTCAGACTAGTCTGACCCTCAGATACCGGCTGGGGTCCTGCCTTGTGGACCCCTCATCACAATGTGTTCTCAGATCTTCTAAAGATGAGTTTACACTTGTGTTTCACTCCTTTATATAAATATTATATGCTTTTTAACTTATTTTTTTAAGTAACACATTTTTTTTAATAGCACAAAATATAATAATCTTCCTCCTCTTTCCTTGAAATCACTGCTAACAATGTCTGGTATAGCCTGAAAAACAATTTAAATCTGTATTGTGTCTTTTGTTAGCACAAGACAACTAGTGATGAGACTCCAAATATTTAGAACATTTCTGCATTTATTAAAATAAAACCTGCCACTTAATTGCAGAGACTTTACCTAAAATCCCTAGTTGCAATGCACAAGGTGTAGCAGGTTTTCATGTGTAGCTCTTAAATCTTTTTTGTACCAGTCTGACCTAAAACTGAAGAGATCTTAATAAATGAATATGAAGAAACACTAGACATTTTCCTTTCTGCTTAGAAAAATCCCAATAGAACTTCCTGGTAGTTTGGAGAACACTGGCAATGAAACATCACTCAAGCAGTTGGATATTATTTGAGATATCAAAACCTTTGGGAAAATATTTCCCTAGGACATCCCATACCAGGATATAAATAGCTGTACAGTAAAATAATAACAATAAAAACAATAGAAATAGAAGTATTAAGTCAGAAGTGCAGAAATTCATTTCTATTTTTCTGGAAGAAACACTCTGAAATTCGCTTAATCTGATATAGGCTTAGTTATTTTATTGTAAATAAAGATAGTAGTGCTCGCTTCAGCAGCACATATACTAAAATAAAGATAGTAATACCTCTCTTATTTACATCATATAGTTATTATAGGATTAAATAAGATACTAAGTTTAAAAATTATTTCAAAGCAAAACTCATTGTTTTTGTCATTATCATTACTATTACATTTTAAACTTTAACAACTTATTTTCATTTCCAAAACTGAATTTTTCACCAAGTAAGAGGAAAAATGCCAATACATTATGAAAAGGCTTTTCGTATTGGTGAATAATATTATCCCAAGAGAGACCAAAAACAAAAACAAAAAATACTACAAATATAATTTATTTTTACCTAACCTCTACTTGATAAGTGTAGATGCACAATCAGGTCAACTGTTTAATGAATATTTATAATGCTCAGTCATACTTATAAAACCTAGGTAGTACTCACTCATTAGTGGCTGATAGTTATGAAAATAATACACTAGTTCTTAACCAATAACATGTTTTAAATCAATTTTTTAGACAGTAAATTCAACATTTACTCCATTAATTCACACTCAACAGAATGGCAGAATGGCAGGAACCGGTTGCACTACTGCAAATAGAAATAAAGAATCTAATGAAGCAGTTTTTTAATATTCAGCATTGTCAAAATTATAAAATAATGTCTTAAACAAAGGTTTCTAATGCTGAAGTCTGTCAATTTGTTTACTTCATCATAAGTAATAAGCTGGCATATGCTATTGTTCAAATTCTGGATCATAAGTTGAATAGAGTGCAGTGACATCACAGAATTCTTATCAATTTTTCAGATTCCCTCACCCCACCTTTTCTTCATGGTACAGTGATTTACCCTAAGAACATTTATCATGTGATAAACAGCACAACACCAGAAGTACCCTTCTGGAACAGAAATGTAATAGTATCATTTGAATAGATGTACAGTCAATTTTCAGTTTCTTTGCCTTTGGGAAGACAGTATATGATACATGAAGTCTGTAAAAAGCACTATCATTTCAAAACCCTATGTTAATAAATAAATTTATCATCACCACCACCTTATTAATAAAAAAAAAAGAACTTCAATGAGCATGTTGACTTTTCTATGCTCTATACAAAGCAATAACTATAAAATGTCTTTGCTTCTATAACCACTCAAATGTTCAAAAGAATCAGTTCTGATTCATATTCCTCCATCCCATTCCTCTGAAAAAAGTGTTAGACAATGGAGGAATCCGAACCAATCAACCAGATAAATGTTGCCACCATCAAGGAATCCAAGAGAAGAAGGGCCAAAATCCAAGTATCCTTGTCCTCTCAAAACCTATCGGGGAAAAAAAAAAACCCCTGAGAATGGATGAACCTAGGTAGGTGCTAAGGGGAGACCTTGGATGTGTCATTCTCTAGAAAGAGAGTATGGGGGGAGGGAGTGTTAAAGCCATGGCCTGATAGTAGGAATTCAGAGATGGGGGTATGGGGGTGGAATTTCTAAGTTCTTTCTCCTTACATGAGTGTGTGCACACACACACACACGCACACTCACTCCCCAATCCCATATTCAAGGTTGCATGTTGTGGAAGATACAAATAGGGCTCCAGTATGAGAGATGTTCTCATAGTATAATAAATCGTCATATGCCCTCCTCTCCAGCCCATAAGCAGAAAATCACAGGCTGGATTTTCCAACTGGCTGCCCATCAACAGGTTAAACTAGCTGTCTACCATAATATGACTGGGAGGGAGAAAACTCTCCCCTGGGGGAGGAGTGCCACAGAACTGGAAAGAGAGGAGAAATGCCACAATTTGACATCCTCTCATCCCCATCAAATGAGTAGGAACTTCAGAACCTCTTCTAACACATCTCAAGATATTATAAAATTATAAAAAAGGCATACTCTTGACAGAACAAAAATTGGGGGTGTGCTGGAAGAGTTGACCCAACAGTTGCCAAAGAAGGAAGGTTAGAGAGTGAAGCCTGTAGACGCACTTCACTTCCAGGTAAAGTGTCTTTTCCTTTTTTCTCATTCTTTGTAGCTGACGAGGAGGCTTGAGATTAGGGCAAGCTTCCCCCTCAGACCCAGCATCCACGCAGAGTCTTCATAGGAAGAAATAGAAGCAAATTCATTATCTTCTTTTTCTTACTGGTAATAGAGGAAAGTGGCAATGAGAACTACACAAATTGACTAAATGTTAAACTAGGTTGTATTTAGAGCCTGCTATGTGCTACTAGACACAGACACCTGGATGATCTGCATATGGCCAGACCACGGGAAACCTACAGGAAGATTCCCTCTGAGATGACTAACAACTATTTCCCCATGCCTTTAATGCTGCATACCCATACCCGGAAAGGAAACAGATTTAAACTGAATTCCTTGGACACTTGGGGTCTCGCTCATTCTCTCCCTTTGAGAGGAGACCAGGGCTCTGTCTGTGGAGCATTATTCTTTCTCTAATAAACTTTCCTTTTGTCTTTAACTCTAACATGTGCTTGAATTCTTTCCTGCACACAGTCAAGGTCCCCCTCCCTCCCTCTCCCTCTCCCTCTCCTACTCCTTCTCCCTCTCCCTGTGCTGGGAGGGGGCTAGGGAGTGTGGGGGGTGGGATTTGCCTTGTCCTGCATCACTGAGGCCTTGTAAATGTCAAACAAACCAAGGGAAGAGATGAGAAGAGAGAAATTCAGTACTTGGGCTCTTTATCCTACAGTGTTGCCTTTTCACAATCACAACTTCGGAGAAGAGGCTGGAGTGGGTAGCTGAATGTGGACCCCGCCCAAGGGAGGAGACCATATTCATGACCAGAATATTTACATGGTGAAGAATTTAACTTTGTAAGGGCTGAGGAGAAAGTGGAAAAACACGGATCCAGAACTAACATCAGTGAAAGGATAGAGAAGGGCATACCTGACACTCTCCTCTTGTTTTGTAACCCAGCATGAAATTACAAATATTTCTCTAGGGTTGAGGCACCCTGATGTGAAGGCTGTGTGTGTGTGTGTGTGTGTGTGTGTGTGTGTGTGTGTGCGCGCGCGCGCGCGCGCACTGCATGACAGCCATAAAATGAGAATGTTCAAGCCTGCTGAAAAAAATCAATGTTTTTGGCCTCCTCCAGCGACCACATGAACAAATGTGTTCTGAAAAATATTATTAGAAGTCATAGACCCAAGAAGTTGCAAGTTTGTGTTGGTGAAAGTAATTACAGAACTAATTCCATCGTGTCATTAAAAATGCTTCAGTTTGGTAACCTATTGACATAGCCAGACTGCTGTCAGTGAAAACAAAAGAAAGTTTCCTGCTTTCTTTAATTTACTTTGGTCAAATTCTTCCTTTCTTTTTTAAATCACAGAATTTTGCCCATAACAGTCAATATAATAAAGGATACAAACAGCCTGGGCCATATCTATACTCAAGATCTATGTAAAATAGGCAAACAGACTAATGGGGACAAATAAACAAATACTGTTGGTCAGAGAAGACCTTAGATCAGTGGGTCCTAAACTGCCTGTACATCAGATCACCTAGGGAGCTTTTTTAAACGACAGATGTTCATTCTCCACCCCCAGATATCCTCATTCAATTTATCTGCCTAGGATCGAGGCATTCATATTTATTCAGTCTGAAAAATTCAATAATTCAATAGACATTTACTGAGATCTGATTATGAGTCAAGTTTGTCAGCATATAGCAGTGAATAAAACAAAAACAGTAATCTCAGTCTTTATGAAGTTTACATCTATTGAGGGAGTACACAATAAATAGATAAATAAGTAAAATATATAGCATGTTAGGAAGTAAAAGATGTTAAAGAGGAAAATTGAACAGAAGAAAACAGAAAGTTTGAGAGGGGTACAATTTTAAATAGGATAGCCTGGAAGGTGACATTTCAGCAAAGATATAAAAGAGGTTAGAAAGTAAGCCTCACAGAAATCTGAGGGGAAGCATTACAGATAGATGAAATAGCTTGTGCAAAGTTCCTGGGGTAAAAATGTGCCAGGCCTATGTTCAAGGGACAACAAGGAGGCAGTATGAACAGTGGAGAGGGCAGGAGAGAATAGTAAGAGATAGAGGTAGAAAAATAATGAGGGGTCTTATAGGTCAATATACAGACTTTAGCTTTTACTACTGGAAAGTGTGAGCAGAAGAATGATCTGATCTGTATCCAGTATTCAGCCAGTATCACTCTGGCTGCTCTGTTGAAAACAGACTGAAAGAGAGTTAAACAGGAAGTCAGATACTCCTTGGAAATCTATTGACACAATCCAGGCATTAGTGATGCGGGCAAGGGATGGTAGCTATGAAGGTGATGGGACATGGTAAGAATTTGGATATATTTTTAAGGCAAAGCCAATAGGATCTACTGATCCATTGGATGTAGAGGTATGAGAAAAATCATAATTGACATGAGTCCATCATGTCTTCAGGGTCTTTATCCTGAGCCACTTGCACGAATGAAATTGCCTTCACTAGGATGGAGAAGATTAGAAAAGGGATACTTTACAGCAAGGAGAAATATTAAGAACCCAGTTTTCGACATGCTGTCTTTGAGTTGCTTATTAAGATCTAAGTTGAAATGTTGAACAGCCGGTTGGACTAGATTTCAGGGACACATCTGTGCTGGAAACATAAATTTTAGTTTCATCAACATATGGACAGTATTTAAAGCCATGAGTCTGGATGGCATCTCCAAGGGACTGAGTTAGTTGGAGAGAAGAGGTTCAAGGACTAAGCCCTGGGTTACTCCACTTGGAGGTCTAGCATTTGCTATTGAAGTGGTATATACGGATTTCAGCAAAACATTTGTCAGTCTCTCATTAAAAAAATAAAAATAAAAAAAAAAACAGAAAAAAGTATCAAGCTGACTTCTCTAGTGACACAACTGGATTCCAAATTACAATAAAAATTGTTATCACACCATTATGCGGAAGGGGATAATTCATGAAAAACCTTAAGGCATGCCCCGATCCTATCTCATCAGCAATTTAAAACATCATCTTGCATGAAACTATGGAAGTATACATCTAATCCACCTCTTCCTAATTGAAAATTGGTTGAACTCAGGTATCCACCACAGCCACAAGCCTCAGATAAGCTCCAGAGTTGGTCCTGGCTGGCCTGAGTACAATCCTATTGCCCCTTACCTACTGTAATGTGACTTTCAGTCAATGAGAAATGAGAGGTTCACCAGAAAGCTCCTAAGAAAAACCTTCTGGCTCTTAAGAGAGAAACATAGGAAGAGATTGCTCACTTCCTCCTCCCCTGGGTTTCTGAACCCCAGGGCCTGTGTGTGTCCTGTGGCTATCTATGAGACTGGCACAGGCACAAATCATCTATGAGAAATTAACAGTCTCTATGAAATGCAAATCTGAGAAGTTGACACAGAATCATGAAGCTTATAGCCAGAAAATGATCCAAAAAAGTTGAGTGAGGGGTTCAGAGCGAGATCAGGATCAATGTGTCCAGGCCAGTTTTCCTCTGCACCCCATGGCCTCCTCAGGTTGGCTTCTTCCCAGCCCTTATTCTGCACCTTTGGGTAAAACCCATTGCTCTCCTGAGAACTCCTAATTGGTGTTTCCACCATCTGCTATGAACACGTGGCCTTTGACAAACAGCCAAGTGTTACATGGAGTCTTATCTATCAACAGAAAAGATCAAAGACTCGTGGATGCAGTTAGAATACAAGTGGCTTATCTGTCTTGTTAAGCATTCAAATACTTTAAAAATTTTCAATGAAATTAAAAACAAGATTGCACCGTCAGTCTGTGCATGTTATTTTTGTTTACATCACAAGAAGCTGTTTATCCATATCAATCAGGAGATTCAAACCAACACATATAACCATGAGAAAAGATCAAAATACATGGAAGTGGGAAAAAGTTGCAAAATATGTTCTATTATACTCAAATAGACTGGAAAGTTCCTTGGAGTTAGGAAGGAGATGAGACAGGATCTAGGAGGATATTGTGCCTGAGAAGGCTGAGACAGGGAGGGAGGCTGGCTGCAGTAAGCGGTACATATTTTTTAATTGTATGCAAACTCTGTGGGGGAGGGTAGGGAAGAAGTACTTGGATTACCATATGGAAAACTTTTATCTCCCATAACAAGAATAACGAACACTTTTATGGTGCTTAATATGTGCCAGACTCTGGACTTTATAACTTACTACATTCAGATGATCTTATCTATTAATTTAAGGCACATTTGTCAGTACACACACACCCACCCATAAATTTATATATGGTGACTTCTTAATTCTATTATTTCCATTTTAAAAGCGACACAGAGAGGTTAAGTAACTTGCCCAAGGTCATTCAACAGATGAGATGCAGTGCCAGCTCTACAGTCCATGGTCCTAGTTATTATGCCAGAATCTTTGGTACTCTTCATCATGGCACACAATCAAGGTCTTTCCTAAACTGACGCAGATGCCCCATGTATCCTCATCTCTGAGGATACACTGCACTGAAATTTACCTGGCCTTGTCACATCAGGTCTTTCAAGACTGTCTGCACATGCTTCCACTTATTTCCCTGGGATAAATCTCTTCCCTAACTCAGTCTGGCCCATTTCTACTCATCTTTTAGGACCAATCTCAAAAGTCTCCATCTTTGGGAAGCCTTTCCTAGCTCCTTCAAACTCTCAGGCCTTTTAGTTCCCACATGGGCTCCCACGACCCATCCTTTCCTCTGGGATAGCCTTCATCTTGTGGCACTGATTCTCTGTTAAGTCTGTTCCTGCCACTTAACTCTGAGTTTTTGGATGAAAAGACAATATCCCACAATCTCTGCATTCTCTACACCTAATAACGGACCCAAAATATAGTAGGTACCTAATACTATTGGATGAATGAATGACTGAATAAATAATGCAAATATATTTAATAGTTGCATGGAATTCTTCCCCAAATGACTAGAACACTAGGTCCAAAGCTGTGTTCTATTGTATAAGGGGAGCAATTTCAAATATATTTTGTAAGTAGACAGGACGTAAATTATAACCCTTAAAATATCACACATTGAGATGAATACATTGGACAGTCTACAAGGAAAAAAAAGAAAAAAAGCCACCATACAACTAATCTATGAACGGCATTCTAAGAGCATGGGCACAATCTCAGAGTATCTTTCCATATCTGCAGCTGTATTTCAGGCCTGAAGGAAATTCTGCAGCCTCACCTGCCCACAGGCATCCAAAACCTCAGGAAACTATGGATCAGTACAGAGACGGCCTAAAGGCTCTTCTCACTGGAGCTATGATAAAGAGGACCCCACACTTCCACTATTTTAATGGCTAATATTGTCCTACACCTGATCAACAATAAAAAAATCAACTGTTTTCTAAGGAAGAAAAAAGCAACTTTTACAATTTTTTCTTGCTGTAAGTTACTCTGATAGATGACTTCTGAAATTCCATTTGAATCTGAAAAACAAACTGACTTTTATATTTTAATAACTTTATGGTGTTTTGTTTTAATCTTCCAGTTTAACTGTAGAGGACAAATCAAAGCTATATGTAAATCACTTTGACATTTAACAGAGCAAGACTACTCTGGGTTCTACATTTTAACAAGGTATTAAATGCCATGTGTGAACATTAGTGAAAAAGCGACTTCATTTAAGGCAAGGGTGAGTCACTTAATCCATTATCTATTTCCTGAGAATTCAGGGACAGGTAAATACCTTAAAATTTGCCTACAAAGTTCTATCTATGCAACTTGTATGTCCTCCTTAAACATTTGGCAATTTCAACTAAAGATTCTGAATGGTCAGGCTAATACTCTAAGCAGGTGGCTGCTTCAGATTGTTGTTAACCAAGCAGACTAATTGATAGCAAGTAAACTGCCAAACTCCCTAATATCTGTCCCATCTGTCCCCATCATTTAATGCCTTTCTCCCTTTAAGGCAATTCATTCTAAAGTGATCATCTTTTTATTTAAACTAATATTTATATTTATATCTTTTAATTGAAGTGTTTTACATAGAATATTTTTTAGGTCTGATAATATAAGACACTGAATCAGAAATAGACACCAATAAAATACTCAAAAACATCCAAGATAAACGAACTGTAATACACCAGCCAGGAGTTACAAATCACTCAGAAAAGCCCAAATTTTTAGAACTGCTATTGGATGGAATTTTAGATTTTATGCAAGAAAGTTTTCAAATGGAAACATTTTTCTTCTGTGGGTGCGATAGAGCAGCTGTTCATGTGACAAGAAGACTATTTACAAGACTGATGTGAAGCTTTAATTAAAGCTAGTCTGCAGCTTCACTGTTTCCGACTATTAAACACAGTTTGTGTTATTAACATAATACTTGGAAATGCAATCGCCTTTAGGTTAGTGTTGGGATGCAAGCTTGCTACTTCTCTACACTGTCTTCTTTTTACCCTTTTCTCACCAGTCTCAACTTAGATTAAAAAGGAAAAAATTTCCAATTTACAACCAATAAGGAAATGCTTATTGAAAAAAATGATGCTCTGATACTCGAACGATTGATTGAATGAGGGGAAAAATTAAATTTGAGGTTCACCTTGTGTCATAATTATAACTACATGTCAGATGGATCAGAACCATGCTTCCTAAAGTGAACTGTGAGAAATTCTCATCTTATTAAGTGCTCAGGAAAACAAAAAAGGTTTGTTGACTAAACAAGTCTGATTATATTCTTCCTCTACCTGTCCTATAAGAGGGAAGTAGAGTATTTTAGCACATTAAATGCTCTGAGAAGTCCTGAAGTTAGTTTTTTTTTTTAATTCGGCTTAATGTATAATCTTATGTTTCCAAACTTTTTAACTATGGAAAACACCTGCCTCTCACCTATTATGACTCCTAGTGTCACTGAAGACACCATTGTGAAAGGCCAAATCAAAATGTTAAATGAAAGAAAAAAACATAAGAACTAGAAAAATATAGGTAAGTTGTTATTGGATATTTTTATGTAGAATTTCTGACAGAGTAAAAGAAACACAAAGAAAATGGTCACATGCTTAACCACATAAAAATTAACATTTCCAAACATCATAAGATATTATAAACAAAAGTAAGTGATTAACTATACACAAGTATTTGTAAAATTTTTAAAAAGGGTCTATATCCTTATAAAGAAAAAGCATTAAAACCAATAAGGTACATATACTAGAAAAAACGAAAAAGAGCTTCAACCAAATTTCACAAAACAAGAAATACAAATGGCCAGGAAGGCTTAATCTTACTAACATTCTGACAAATGCAACCTAAACAATAAGATGCTATAGTCCTTTTATCAAATTGGCAGCAACTTTTAAAAATATTATGCTTTGTATTAAAGTGCAGAGACAGGTATACCTTCTTGCCCTCTCCTTAAGACTATACATCAAATAACTTTTCTGAAAGGTCATGCCATATCTTTTTTTCATTAGTTCCAAATCCCGATCATATGAAATAGATTTATGTACATACCATTTATCATATTATGTATTATAATAAAAAAGTATAAAAACTTAAATGTGTGACAATAGGGAAATTATTAAGTAAAATAGTATAACTAATATAATAAAAATATTCCATATTGTCTGGGAAAGTTTTAATATATAATAATATTAAAAGAAATCCCCACAATATAATGTTCAGTGGAAAAAGCTGAATCGAGTTGATTATATCTCAACTGTATTTTAATAATTATACACATATACAAATTTTAAAAAGACTGAAAGCAAATATATCAACATACATATAACATTTCTCTCTGGATGGCATATCAGGTGATGTTTCTAAATTCTCTTCAACAAAAGGACAGAATGGTTAGTGCTGCCAAGTAGAGAGCTGATTCAATCTTCATTAATAATCTAAGAATTACTTCTAGTTAGCATGTTGTCTAACAATAAACATGTTCAAGTAACGTTGTTTTAGAGATCCTTTTATAGTTTTTAACTTGTTTGTTCTATTTATATATTTAACTGTCTGTATTTATATGAAAATGTTTTTTTTCATATTTTAGATAAATATAAACTACATCCTGGCCTATATACATATGCTCTCAAAGATTGATTAATACTGGTTAGCTATTAGATATTACTGTGGTTCTTTGCTGAGAAAAAAAAAATTTAAAACAGAAAAACAGACAGTTCAACTCCTAATGTACCTTCTTTCAAATGACTTAGTCAAGTATTGTGAAACTTTTCTAGGCTTTGCTTTTCTCAGACATACAAAGGAAAGATAACCCGTACTTCATTAAATAATTTCAAAAAAGAGCTGGAAAAAAATGGCAGCTATTGGAGAACTGGAAATTCTAAGAAGTATAGCTGTCAGCTTCTGAATTGCTCTGGGCATCAATATATGTTATTTCACTAACATTTTCCCAAAGCTCTGATTTAGCAGCTCATTACTGAATCTCAATAATTACATTTATGACTAGCAAAACTGAAGACTATAACAATCTTATTAGACAGACAGGTATTGATCCACTAGAAATATGTACTAATATTAGGGCTCATCCTCGTTTTCAAGCCCAAAATTTATATTCGTATTTCATCATTATTTTTTTGGAATAACTTTTCTGAAAGATAGAAACAATTATTCTTTCAGAGCCTTTAAAGTAACATGTGATTACCTACTTTCTACACTTATCATTAACCTTAAAATCAGATGACAACTGTGTTTTACATGTGATTTTTATTATAACCAAGTCATTTTTAGAGTGATGAGTTTTCTAATCTCACTCTAATATGATAATATAGATTCATCCATCTTTAAATTTAGATCTTGTTAACAGATAAAATAAAGGATTGTTATCTACATTACAAAAGGATCCTTCTATTTATCAAAAGGTTAACTGCAAGAAGATACTTTTAAAGGGTGAGACTTTCTACTACATTTAAAATACTTCAGTTTAGAACAATTTAATCTACCTGTAGCTTTTCAATACGAAGATGGAACATCAGTGTACTCTGTTTGTCTCATTACAATGACAGAATTTTCCAGAGCAAAAAGCTGCTCAGCTATGACTCAGTAAATCGGGGAAAGAGAAAGGAGGCTCAGGCAAGGAGACACATGGAGGAGAATAAGCAGGAAGGACAGAATAAGTTAAGAAGCATAAAGATGAAGGCTCTGAAAAATGTTAATTCTCAAATACCTGGTGGGATAGTAAAATACTAGAGCAACTCTATGGCTTGTTTACATGGCATGTATATCTAATTAATCTCAACTGGAAAGTTTTCTGAGGTCAGAGGCTACGTCTAGTTGTTAGTCCCTACCTAGCAATGAGACCTAAACATAGTAGACTTCAATAAATATTTGTCGAATAAAAGAATTAATAAATGACACCAAACAATACATTTGATTAACTTCTACCGAACTGACCTCTCACTTTGGTACCCCTGGGAATATGGTAGCGGGTCAAAGATATCACGGATTAAAATTTGACTTTGTTCCATCTCCAATACAAACACAACAAAACACCAAATCACAACTATTGGCAATGTGATTGTTACTCTTCTGAATAATTACCTATGCTCAATAGTAGTACTAATCTAGTTAGCTTCTATGGCTACCAATAAATCTTAAATCAGAGATTCTATTTAAATCCCTTGATCGGAAGCCAGGTTTATAGCCACATCCCAACTTCTTCCCCTAGCTCCACTACCCACCTCACAACCAGACCAGGATGAAAAACTCTTCCTCAAAGGAGAATGTCCCATCTGCTCACCTGTTTTCTCTCCCTGAAGACAAATAGCGCCCCCAGCAGTGTCGTCTGTGACTCTCCCTTCTATCACTTGCCTGTGTGCCTCCTAGAGATGCAAAAATACTGAGAAGGCAATAGGCTGCCACTTCCAGTTCGGTGATCTTTTGTTCAAACTGGGCAGAAGCTGCAATTAATGCAGAGAACCTGGAAAAGAGATTTTAAAAAGATTTATGTTCTCATATTCAAAGATCATTGTCCTACTATGTAACCCTGAAAGCTAATTACAATAGGTATGTGGCTTCACACCTTCTGATTCGATAGTCAACATTTTTGGTAATGGAGGCCAGGGAGTAAGAAGATAATAAAAATTCGTAGTTAATTCAAAACCCAATTTTAGCCAGTTGTTACTACCTCGTTCCCTCCAAACCCCTGATCAGAGCAGCTCAGCAGAAGCCAAATTGTAGAGCTGCATAGCTTCAATGTCAGCTTATTTTTATTCTTGCAGCAAATCTACCAATGTTCTATTTTCTCTTGCCATTCACCTAACCGCATCAGTTTTCCAGTGTACGCACTTATTAGGCAAAACAATGGAATTCATGTGTCCAAAGGAAAGAGTAGAAAAGAACCTTTAAAAATGTCCTAAAACTGGAACGTTCTCTTTGTCCTATAGACATCTATAGCATTTAGGTCTCCACAAAGCTTCCCTCTGGTGTGCTTCATTGATAGTACAAATTGGTTAACCAGCTAACAAGGTAGGAATGCACTTGTGGTTGACAGCCACCAAGATGGCCCCCAACGATTCCCACTGATACACTCCCTATAACCAGCAAACAAACACAACCACAAGATTTGTAAGGAACATTGAGCAATCTTGCTTTTAATGGCTGTAAATTGGCTGTTTCTTTAAGAGAAAGTATGGCCACTTTTTTTGTTTTGGTTTTGCCACAGGAAGATAATTACTACTAATAATATGTTCTACTTATTATCTCTAAAGTTATTATTTTTCCCAACTACTTGGGCTGGTAACACAGGGAATCATTCAATACTGTCGCCAGTCATCTTTAGTATGGAGATCATGACTTATTCCCTTGGCTCCAATCTCCACATCAGGCATCAGATCTCTTTATGCTTTTGTGTTGTATCTCATCCTTCATCTCTACATTCACAGCTGGCAGTTCAGTCTGAGCCCTTATTACCCCTCTCTGCTGACTTAACAGCTTTCTAACTAATTCTCCTCTTTCTTTCCCACTCTTTATCTCTGTATCGAGTTCCCTAAAATTATATCATCTCATTGTTTAAAATCTGCAATAGTGAAATGATGAAAATGACTTTGTAAATTTTGAAAGAAATGCTCTGACATAATATTAATTGGAAAAAAAAGAAAGCCTAAGTGCTGAAGCCTTTATCTTTGAAATCTACCTTGAATCTGTTGTGCCTCTTGTCACCCCTACTTCGAGACCAAGTTATTATGACAATGTTGAAATTTTCTTTATTGTGCTCCCTGAAGGTTCTACAAAGATCACACATGTATTTTATAATCAAAATAAATAACAGGCATTATTTTTAAACCACTGCACATTGAATGAATATCTACAACCTTAGTCTGACATTTAAACTCCTTAAAAACCAGACTTAACTCTCATTTTTTCCCTCAGTATATGTTTGAGGTCTCTTCAGAATCATTTCAGAATTGGCTGCCCTGGAAAAAAAGTATGCCAACATCACAAGAACTATCTATGCTGAAGTGTTGTCCCAGGAAGAAAATATTCCAAGGAAGCCTACTTGACAACTATAAAACTGAATGTTCTCAAGCCTGGAGGACCATGACACTGACAACTGTCGGCAGCAGATAAGGACTGAGAAAAAGACCAGCACAAGTTGGTCCTTGTAAAAGTTTATGGGAGAAACTCAACCCAGTGAATATGCAAAGCAAAATCGGCAGCATTCTGCAAAGGACGCCACTAGCTGACCACACTGCAGATGTACTAGTGGGTGAGAGAGCCATGTCAGATCTTATGGAAACATAACTACCCCCTACCACTCCCAATCCAGGCCCAGCCTAGAAACATACGGATACCCTCACATCTGGACAAGATCATCACTCAGAGTTATACAACACCAACACAATTACTAAAGTAGGGAAGACCAAACAAACATCTATCTACTCCTGCCTGGTCTGAAGTCTTCCTGAGCTGCAGAGGCCTCAGCTGCTCCAAGAGTCAAATTAACAAGCCCTCGATCCAGCCATAAGACTAATTCAACCAGAAATACCAGAGAGATGGGGTAGAAGAAAGTTCAGCTGATAAAGCAATTAATTGAGAATTTAAGAAATTGGAGAGATAGTGGATTCTGGGCTTAGGCGGAGATTAGGATAGAAACAAGAAAAACAATAGCAAAAAAAGGGAGTAAAGGAGGAAAACATATCACCTGCAAAGTGCTGATATAAAATAAGAAAGATAAGAAAGGGACATTAAATAAGAACACTTCATGCCGTCAGGGGCCAGCTTGCTAACTTAGAGGTTAGTCACTCATGCTCTCATATAGGAAAGGAAAGGTCAAACCAAGAGTCCATTTCCTTGTCCAGAAGTAAGAGCAAGAATACAACAACCACAAGGAACAAAGACTATTGCCTGAGATCACTGTCCAGGGACCATGGGCCAAAAAAAAAAAAAAAAAAAAAAAAAAAAAAAAAAAAAAAAAAAAAAAAAAAAAGAATTATCCTGGCACTGTTGGACTCCAGTGAGAATTCCTGGCCAAAACTCCTGTGCTTCTGAATCTTTAGACATGGTTTCAACTTAAAATTTGGAAATAAATTTAGTGAGATACATCTTTTTCCTCCCAATGATAACAACGTAATGATAAGTGTTATTTCTTAAATAGAATGTATGTTTCATGTATGGGAGGCTTTTCCTTAACAAAGAGCCAAAATCACGGGAGTAAACTTGTTTCCTATAGACAGCAAGAAGCATTCAGAAGTAGAGTACAATGTTGCAATGAAGCCCCAGGCTCTGGAGACTGACTGCAGGGTTCAAATCCCAGTGGCACCAATTACTTGCTATGTGGCTTTGCACGAGTCATTCAGCCTCAACAGGACCAATTTCCTATGTATAAAATTATAACTATTACAATTATAGTGTTGTGAGGATTTATAAAATTCTCATGTAAAATAAGAAAGGAAAATAAACTCATTAGCTAACCCATATGATGCACTGTAGTTCAGTACCCTGGCACTTACAAGCACACAGTAAATGTTGGCTATTGCCATCATTTTTAGTCTGATTAACAAAGAGCCTACAGGACACTTGTGGCACAGGAGGCTTATAGAATGCCAAGGTTAAAGGGGTTTAAGGGATCTTTCAGTCTGATACCCACTTCCTCCACCACTGATGCCCCTAATGTTAATGCCCAAGGGAGAAAATAAATAAGTTAATTCAAAGCCCACTTTTCTCAAGAAATGACTGTTTTATCTTTCACTTTCTCCTTGTAATACACTAGGAACTGGGTATCTCCTGAAGTGATTTCCTGCAGTGCTGGCTCTTACTTTTTGGTGCCACCAAGTGGCCAAATTTAATGAACAGTGATTCCCCCAGTCAGCACCCCAATTTAGCAGATAGCGCAATATCTGTTTTAAATAGCCTTCAGCAGCTCTTCAATGCTTATCAAATTAATGAGCAGCACTCTGGGTTGAACAAAGAAACAAATGTTGTAAGTGGCTCTATAGAACACTGGGGAAAAAGAAAACCATCAATGAGAAGCAGGAGAAGGGCAAGAGTTGGTGTTGGTGAGTTTCAGCCATTCCTTGGGTACCTGTGAAGTACTTTGTTTATTTTTGCTTTAAAAAATGCATGCCTGGCCTTCTGGGCAGGCGGGAACCATTTGTATGAAAAAGGAGCACATAATACACATTTTGAGTGAATACTGAATAGCTAAGTGCTAATAACAGTGTTTGGCTGGAAATTGAGACCAGCACTGAATATAGCTGTCAAAGAAACAACTCTAAAATGAGAATATGGAATTTTAGCCTCAAAATTGCAATTTTGTTACCAAGATTTTTTAGTAGTCAAATTTTAAAAGGGCAGGGACACAATTTCACAATATTGTTATTTGTCAGCAATCTGCTATATAATTGCAACACTGTAGTAAATAGTTACTTTCAATTGGTCCATCTAATAATATGTTTAACCTTTATATGCACGACAGAATATAATTCAGGAAAATTATTTTCAGAAACATATTTTCTATAAGGAACTTTTTATCTTTGGATTCATAGATTTCGAAAGCCTAAAAGAAAAATCCTTCAATTTCAATTACTAAAAATGTTTGGCCAGTCTAAACTCAACAGCAAACAATTCACCAATCTTTTGTTTAATTTTCTAGCTTCCATAGAATGAAAATCGTAAGGAATTGTCTTCTTAAAGCATTTTTTTTTTTTTTTTTTTTGGTAAAGTCTATATTTTAAGGTTTGATTACTGGGAATATTGTTTGAGGTGCCTCATTCTTCCAAAGTACTTTCTTCTTTTCTTCAATTTTTAAAATTCTTTATTCTGTCTGGATCTAGGATGATTCATTCTAGATGTTGTCGTACACGACTTTGGAGTTTTTGTTCCTCTTTGTAAAATTTGAAGTGACAATATTGACATTCTGCTTTTTTAAACTCTTCCTCCCAAAATGAAAAAATCCAAAGAGGGTTTAAAAAAAAAAAACATTCAAGATCTAAATAGAATTAAGTGACTAAAAATTCCATATGGTTACTAAAGATTATGCTTTTAAAATATAAATTGCAGCATGTCAAACAAATGATTAAAGAATAGAATTATGATATAATACAATTTATTTATTCCATTTTGTGTTATTATTGAACATTTTATAAAACACTTTTTGACTCAAAAAGTAAATAATAATCTTTTAAAAGCAATCTAGCTAATAAATTAGTTAATTCATACTATCAATCAAACTCCTTATTTATTTGGCCATTTTAAAGTTTATAATAATCGTTTTTGTTATTACATTTTTGTTAACACAAAGTTAACAGCTCTATCACGATTAATTTGAAGCATTTTAGTCTTGCAATAATAAATATTTCAATCAACTGACAGAATTTAAACATAAGGCTGATAAGAAAATTTTCACTCCAAGTTACATTTAGAATGCTTACTATATATTAATGTGAATATTCAGACACTGACAACAAATCAAAATGACAAGCATTGTTCACTCAACTGATGTTGATATATTAATTAGACATAGTAAAAATATGTGATGATAATTTGTTGATCAAAAATCAAGGATGTTGCAAATTACATTGAAAAGAGCATTTAGCTACTTGGCCTTTCAAAGGTCAAAGTCAAAGCAAACTTGAATTACTAATTTGGACCAAATCCAAGACCAAAACTCAATTTGGTGCAAACCTTATTATCTGTAGTCAGTGTGTTATAGGGAAAAGTGTCCAAGAAATGGTGTCATTTAGGCTGATGGTTCCAGTCTTTATCACTTACTCTTTCTACCTGCTTAACCTTGGGCAAATTACATAGGCTCTTAGGCCTCCATTTTCTCATTAAGAAATAAAACAATCAAACCAAAAGACTGAATGAGGCTCTGCAGATGAAACACTTAGTATGAGGTCTGTCCTGTAATGGGGCATATCCTAGTTACTATACCTGTTGTAGTTATCATGAGCATCACCATTAATATTAGAATCTTAACATCTACTTTGAGAATTGTGAGAACTAGACACTGCCTATAAACAGCACTTGAAACATTTTATGCTCATTTTATAAATGGTAGGTGATATTATCTAGACATCTGTACAACTTTGAAAGATGCTATAAGTAGAACCTTAATTGTGAATGCAGAGAAAATGCAACTGGTGTATTCACAGCTGAAATAGACATGCCATTTCTTTTTAATGACCCAATGTTCTCACCAACTTCCCATGTGTACAGAATTCTGCACCTTAAAAGTCCCTGGGAAAGACAGATTCTGTCTCTTACCATAGAAGCTAAAAACAGTAGAAAGCTGCTTTTACAGCTCTCTTAGAATGCTTAGAATGGCCCTGATGTGCAGCCTCCTTTACCTATTTTCCAAACCTAGTATTCCAGTCTTCTCAACAATTCTGTGAGCTACCCAGTAGCCTTTCAATAAACTGATATTCTGCTTAAATTAACCAGAGCCATTTCTGTTGATTACAGCTAAGGCTGGCACAGAAATTGGTAGTGGGTTTCTGGAGGCAGTAGACCCCCAAATGTGCACGGGATGAGTAGAGGGATGAGGGTAAGGTAGTGAGGACTCCACTATTTCTTGAAGGCCACAGTGCATGCCATGCATCTAAGATTGATTATGGCGTGAATGGCACCCTCTAGAGCTGTGTTTTCAGACTGATTCTCACCTAGGAAATGGTTACACTTGTTATGTGTCAACTAATAATTGAATTAGGCTGTTGCATATTGTGCCTTGGGACATAAACTATGTGTCTAGAAAGTCTCTAGTATTAGGACAAATTCAGCATGTTGGACTGTGTTAGCTACGTATAGTATTAAGGGAAAAAAATTAAATAAACAAGTTTAAGTTGAAAGTGGCTGCTTCAAAAACAAAAAAAGGGAAGTATTCTTTTGCTATTGAAATTTCTTTCTGCCTGTGACCTGCAAGCTAAAATGATTAGGAATCTCATAATTTAATACCTTGCAATATTATAAAATTAAAATTCTCTACTCCAAACTAAAGTTTTCCAACAGAAGCAGAAAGTAAGGAGAGTAGGCAGGAGAAATGATTGGAGCAAAAGACAGGCCTGATCATGTAGGCGGCTGCCTATAAACCTCTATTAAGTCTTATCTATGGGACTAAGAAGTAAATATGCTCAATGTTACGAAGCATCTGAAATGGAAGCAGCCTAGAGTTACAGATTAGATTATTGCTTTGAAGCATTCTACCGCAGTGACCTTTAACACAGGGAGGCCAATCAGGCAAAGTAGAGACAGATGTAAGCAAAGAGAATATCCAAGAGACAAAGGTGATGTCTGAGTAAGATCTCTGGCTGTGGGTTCTAATCCAAGGAATTAACCAGAAACAAGTAAACAAGTCTATTAAGTTTCTAAAGCTGCTCACTGTATTGCCAAAAACATCCTGATTCCAGCCAGCAATATCCTGTAATAGTTTAAACCTTAAAGCAATCACAAGTTGTCTTAATTTGTACCTAAAGAAAATAAACTGCTAAAGCTTTGCAGGTCCTAGAAAGGGCATTCTTCTTAATGTCCATCTCAGATGTGCCCACTGCAAACAATGGACAGGTCAGTCTTTTATAATGCAGAAGCAAGGTGTCTGAATGGTGGCCAGGGCATGGAGCATGCATTCTTATGGTCCAACAGGACAGGACATGTGCTTTGAAACAATGACCACCAGTGCTATTTCCATTTTCCCCTCTTCTCAGATGAGTATTTAGGATTATTTTCATTTCCACCATTGTAAATGAGACAATGTAGGGAGGGTGTTGAATGACTTAACTTTTAACTGGTTATTTCTAGACCAAGTATGATATTACTGGGAGATATTGAACCTGGAGCCAGATGATGGATCAAAATGAGGCTTTGAATTTACTCCATTTGGGAAGGGGTGAATGCGTTTCATGTAGACATTCACACTTTTGAAAGTATACTCATGTGAAAAAGAGTGTTTTTAGGTGTTAGGTAGCCAAAGGAGTGTGGGCGACACTGTTATTTGCCTGCTTGGTATCTAATCCCCTCTACGACATTTCCTAATAGAGCCTCAATTTAGTCCATGTATTTAAGTCTTCCTGCAAACAGCCCAGGTGTATTTGAATCAGTCTTAGCCAACCCATGATTGATCCAGGAACTCAGAGCATAGCAATACCATGGCAAGTGATATTATTGGTTCAGGGATGGGCACATGTCCTAAGTAGATCTAATCAACCAAAGGGATTGGTGTAGGAGAGGTTCTTTCTCTCTTCCAGCTACTCACACCTCCTTTATTTTAGCTACTTCTTGTTTATTTCACCACATTCTTTCGGTCAGAAAATACCTTATAACCCTGAGAGAATCCCACTTTAAACGCATAGAGAAAGGTAAAATGAAGAAAAGAGCAAAGAAATTGAACCAGAGTCATGATCAAACTATATCTGAGGCCTACATTAACTCTGGACTTCCTGTTACTTAAGATTATAAATTTTCTTATTGTTTAAGATAGGTTGAATTGGAGTTTCTGTTAGTTTTGAACAAAATATACAAACGATGTAGAAAGTTAAAATATTCAGTTGGCACTTTTTTGCCTCAAAGCCTAAGATAAAGGAAGATTAAACCAGCACAAACTCCTAAACTCCTCTGTTAAACCAGAGGAGTTACCCAGAAAACAGCTGAAGCAAACCATTAGGTAGTTCACTGACAAACAAGTTTTAGGGCAATAATTTTATATTTCTCCTATAGTTACTTTATATGTGAAAAATGGTATTGCTTCTTTATGCACAGTATTGCTATAAAGTTTATATTTAAAATAAATGTGTTTATGTAAAAAAATCAACTTATAGAAAAATCTTATCTAAATAATAATATAATTTGTGTTAGTTTCCATAATAAAGCTCCACAAACTGGGTGAATTAATACAACAGAAATTTATTCTTTCAGAGTTCTTGAGGCCAAAATTCCAAAATCA
>NW_011888824.1:1386965-1396748 GCF_000151845.1 Pteropus vampyrus | reverse complement strand
CCAAAAACATCCTGATTCCAGCCAGCAATATCCTGTAATAGTTTAAACCTTAAAGCAATCACAAGTTGTCTTAATTTGTACCTAAAGAAAATAAACTGCTAAAGCTTTGCAGGTCCTAGAAAGGGCATTCTTCTTAATGTCCATCTCAGATGTGCCCACTGCAAACAATGGACAGGTCAGTCTTTTATAATGCAGAAGCAAGGTGTCTGAATGGTGGCCAGGGCATGGAGCATGCATTCTTATGGTCCAACAGGACAGGACATGTGCTTTGAAACAATGACCACCAGTGCTATTTCCATTTTCCCCTCTTCTCAGATGAGTATTTAGGATTATTTTCATTTCCACCATTGTAAATGAGACAATGTAGGGAGGGTGTTGAATGACTTAACTTTTAACTGGTTATTTCTAGACCAAGTATGATATTACTGGGAGATATTGAACCTGGAGCCAGATGATGGATCAAAATGAGGCTTTGAATTTACTCCATTTGGGAAGGGGTGAATGCGTTTCATGTAGACATTCACACTTTTGAAAGTATACTCATGTGAAAAAGAGTGTTTTTAGGTGTTAGGTAGCCAAAGGAGTGTGGGCGACACTGTTATTTGCCTGCTTGGTATCTAATCCCCTCTACGACATTTCCTAATAGAGCCTCAATTTAGTCCATGTATTTAAGTCTTCCTGCAAACAGCCCAGGTGTATTTGAATCAGTCTTAGCCAACCCATGATTGATCCAGGAACTCAGAGCATAGCAATACCATGGCAAGTGATATTATTGGTTCAGGGATGGGCACATGTCCTAAGTAGATCTAATCAACCAAAGGGATTGGTGTAGGAGAGGTTCTTTCTCTCTTCCAGCTACTCACACCTCCTTTATTTTAGCTACTTCTTGTTTATTTCACCACATTCTTTCGGTCAGAAAATACCTTATAACCCTGAGAGAATCCCACTTTAAACGCATAGAGAAAGGTAAAATGAAGAAAAGAGCAAAGAAATTGAACCAGAGTCATGATCAAACTATATCTGAGGCCTACATTAACTCTGGACTTCCTGTTACTTAAGATTATAAATTTTCTTATTGTTTAAGATAGGTTGAATTGGAGTTTCTGTTAGTTTTGAACAAAATATACAAACGATGTAGAAAGTTAAAATATTCAGTTGGCACTTTTTTGCCTCAAAGCCTAAGATAAAGGAAGATTAAACCAGCACAAACTCCTAAACTCCTCTGTTAAACCAGAGGAGTTACCCAGAAAAC
Source organism: Pteropus vampyrus (assembly GCF_000151845.1). Lineage (NCBI taxonomy): Eukaryota > Metazoa > Chordata > Mammalia > Chiroptera > Pteropodidae > Pteropus > Pteropus vampyrus. The sequence continues at coordinate 1,395,496 of NW_011888824.1, read as the reverse complement.
AGCTGAAGCAAACCATTAGGTAGTTCACTGACAAACAAGTTTTAGGGCAATAATTTTATATTTCTCCTATAGTTACTTTATATGTGAAAAATGGTATTGCTTCTTTATGCACAGTATTGCTATAAAGTTTATATTTAAAATAAATGTGTTTATGTAAAAAAATCAACTTATAGAAAAATCTTATCTAAATAATAATATAATTTGTGTTAGTTTCCATAATAAAGCTCCACAAACTGGGTGAATTAATACAACAGAAATTTATTCTTTCAGAGTTCTTGAGGCCAAAATTCCAAAATCAGTGTGGCAGTAGAGCTATGCTTCTTCTGAATGCTCTAGAGGAGGATCTTTCCTTGCCTAATCCAGCTTCAGATGGTTGTCAGAATCCTTGGCAGTTCTTGGTTTGTAGATGCATTACTCCAATCTCTGCCTTGGTCTTCACATAAACTCTCCTCTCTGTCTGTGTTCATAGTTCAATTGTCAAAAGGACATCAGTCACTAGGTTAAGCATTACTCTAATTGAGTATGACCTCATTTTCCCTTGGTTATATCTGCAAAGACCCTATTTTTTAAGAAGGCCTCATTCACAGTTACAGGGTGGGGGAGGGGCGGAGCGGGATAGGACTTCACAATTCAACACACAAAACAACATTTGATATTAACATTTGGCAGAAGTCATGAAAGTGATACATGGACATTTGGAAACTCTAAGGATAATATCACAGTGGCAGAAAGGATGCATAAAGAGACGAAGATGTTAAGTTCAGTTATACATGGGCCAGGGAGTTTGAAGTCAGCCAGTGACTGTGATTTCTTGCAATGTGCCCAACATTTGTTAAGACCCCTCTAGAACTCCAACCTTAGCAAACCATATCTGAAAATTGTGTAGTCATCCACAAAGAAACTGGACAAAATATTGATGTTATTGAAAAAATGCACTCAAAGCTCATTTATAGTCAGTGGTATTATTATATAGAGGTCACACATTGTTGGCAGCATTTCTCTGAGGATCCAGCCCTAGTCTAATCATTGATGTCTTCAACTGGAACTTAATTCCATTATCTCCAGCAAAAATTGACCATCCTTGTATTCTGACAAGCCTTCCATTTATCTGGGTACTATTTCCCAGTTCCTGGCATTAGCCTCTGATTTCTCTAGTCCTCAGGTATCCCTCCTGACAGAGAAACAAAGAGCTTATAATTTGAGACTTAACTCAATTATAGAAAGTAATTATTACATGCTGTACCTCAAGAAGCTTAATTTGCAACTGATTACATGGCAAAAGTGGGGAGGTAAATATTAGGAAGAGAAACTTTCCATTTGGAAGACCACAGTTGGAATGGTCATAATTTAAAATTGAGCAAGAAACTATGGAGAGAAAAAAATAACTCTTTTAAATGGTTTCATGAAATCTTGGTGAGATTTGAATATCATGGAAGGTTTTCCTGTCACATTTGTTGAAGTAATAAAGTGTGAAGAAGTAGTAAATCTGATTAGCAATGCTTGTCTAGCATTAATCTACAGTTGGAAAAGAAAAAAAGAGTATATAAAACTTCAATTATTGTTGTTTCCTGTGTTTAATCAGTTAAAAAATATTCTCCAAGGCTGTTCAGAAAACAGCGCTGGTCAGGTATTCTGAAAAATTATTCAGGAACCCATGAGCCAGTGACCACAGCAAATACATTTCTCTGAGTAGTATCAAAAGCTGTTTCCTCTTCGTAATGTAAGTTCAGATGCTTCTTGGCTATTTATGAACCACCTGGTGTTCACAGACCAATGTGGGGATTCAGAAAGCTGTTTCCATGGTGATGAGGCTTTCGTGCTGGAAACTACCCCTCCCTCACCTTCCATCTTTCTCTACTATTAGGGGTATAGATAGAATTTCTGTGAGGAGCAAGGATGGTTTTACAGCAAGCATTTTATGGCTTTTCCAAGTGTAGCTACTGTATGTCTGTAAGTAGTGGGGTAAATCTCCCCTGCCCACATGCAGACATGGTCACAGACCCATTAGAATCCCATCAAAATCTTCTCGCATTTGAAACTACTTCATTGATAGCATTTTATTTAACATCTCAGTATATGAACAGACACTTCACTAGATCAGGGGTCAACGACTATACCCCGAAGGCCCAATCCAGCCTGCCACGTGTGTTTGTAGATAAGGTTTATGGGAACTTTATTGAAATAAAGTTTTATTGGAAGACAACCATACTCATTCATGAATCGTTTACGGCTGCTTTTGTGTTCCTGTGGCAGAGTGGAGTAGTTGAGAGGAGCAACAGAGACAGCATGGCCTATAAGCCTAAAAAGCATTTTCTACCTAGCCCTTTACAGAAATTTTGTCAATTCCTGCCCTAGATATGGATCCAAAACCTGGTAAGGAAGCCTGCAAAGTGTAGAAGTTAGTACTACTAGTAAGAACTTCCATGGACCACTGAGGACCAGAGCTCCATGAGAAGAATCTTTAGAAAAGATAAGACTGCAAAGATAGGAAGTCTTGGGATATACAAATTTGTGGTGAGGGGGAAGACACAGTCCAGATAAGGAGTGGAGAGAGCGCAGAGGATGGTGAAGGAAATGCTAGTCAGCCTGACACATGGGAAAACTATTAATACCGAAAAGAACCATGCTAACGTAAAGTGCTGCTCTCACGGTGAGCATAAGTTCATATGGGCAGGAGGAGAGAGTTTGTGAATAGCAGGAGGTGAAGTTGGAGCCAAAGATATTCAGGCTCTCTTGAAAGGCGAGCAAAGGAAATCATCTTATTCAATCAAGAATGAGATCTGATGAAAGCTTTGTTAAAAGCTAACTTGAAAAATCAGATGAAAGAAGGGGGAATCCAGTTAATACCTGTCATCTATGTCATCCTTATGATATACCAGGCACCAGTCTAGCCACTTCACGTTATTGACTCACTTACTCCTCCTAACAGCCCTGTGAGGTAAGCACTATCATGATTGCCACTTTATAGATGAGAAATCCATCTCATCTCAAGAGAGGTTAGGGAACTCGCTCAAAGTCCTACAGATAGAAATTTGCAAAGCCAGGCAATCTAGCTCCAGAGTCCAGCTTCTGTAATCAGTTACAAGATTGTTAGAAGAGAACAAAAGTGAAATGATAAGAATTTAATTAGACTTGTTGCAATGCCACACACGAGGTGCTCCATCAAATATATTTGATGAATAAATGATGAACGAAAGGAGAAAAGAGAAAGGAAATAACGGATACCAAGAGCATTTGGTGTGGGGGAGGCAGGAGGAGAGATCGGTGGCATTCAAAGCCTAATATAAAAGATTCAGAGGAAAAGGAGACATCGAAGATAATTCAAATAGTTCTCTAGGATGGCTGGAAGAATGATGAAATTGATGGAAAAAAATAGAAAAGAAAATCAGCTCTGGGGAGAAGGTGGTAAATTCAATTTCAGATTAGACAGATGATAAATTTGATTAGATGGCAGAGCAGCCAAGTGGAAACATTAGCAAGCCCTCGGAGGCATGTGACTAGAACCCAGGAGGGAGCTGAAGTCAGAACTACAGTGTTGGTTGTTGGGCTTCATGGAAGTAATGGAGAGGACAGCATGACTCTCTCACACTGATGGGAAAAGTGAAATGATCTTTACTAGTGACATGCACAATACATAAAACTCCAAAAACCCATTAGATGATGTCCAGGTGCAAAATTGGCCTAGTGAAAAGAACGTGGGGCTGGCTCTACAGGAAACTGGGAAACAGGAGAATATCTATTTGGTGCCTGCTATGTGCCGGTGCTTTGACACTGCATTCAGTGATCACAGGGAGGCTGAAACCAGGTAGTGTATCTCCCTTTGAGAACAGAGGAAACAGAGTGAGAGAATGAACGATTTACAGAAGGACACAAGCCAGAAAGCCATGGAGCCAGGATTTAAGCCAAGTCTGCCTCCAAAGCCCATATTCTAAATACTACCAACTGCCAAAGGTCCTTCAATATGTTTCCCAAAGTTTCCTCTGACCCTCAGCACCATCAGATAGATGCTCACTTTGCCTTATTCTGCAAACTGTTCCTTGACCCTTGCATCACATAAAAGGATAAATCACTAGTAAGTACTTAAAGAGGTACTCCTCCATGGGGTGTTATTGCTAAAATGCTAATTTCAGACACTGACCAGTTGTTGGGAGGGAAAGGTGTAATCCTTTGAAAATACACAGTGGCTTCTTCCTAGCTGCTCTCATTTCTGGTTTCTGCAAGGGTTGCCCCTCCATGAGATATGATGGCCGACACTGCGGAACAGATTCAGAGATTTGCCTTGGAAAACTGAGAGTCCCAGGCATCCATCTCCCCAAGCCTTCAGTGTTTAATATAAAAACATGATAATTTATTTGGAATAACAAAGATATAACGTGTTAGTTTGCTTTTAAATATGAATAAAATGAATAACACTAAATATAATAAAAACAAAAAAAGAATGAACTGTCAATTGATCCTACCTTTTATCTTTTCATTGGCCTTGTTTATCTCAAGCATATAAACAAAGTTTGTGTTTAAATTCTATGTCAAAAATACTTTGTAATTACATGAGTACTCTTAATTGTACCTATTTTAATTCCTTCTTTTTTTTTCAGATCAGACAGCTCATCTCACAGATTTTCTTAGTACAAATTTCTTTCTTTGATACTCTCATTTTTTAGTGGCATCCCATTGACTCATTGTGTATCTCAAAAAAATAAATTTTTTCACGAAAATATCATTGTTGATAAAGCTAAGGAAAACCTGTCCTGAGACTAGGACAAAAAGTCTGAATGCCTAGTAATAAACAAATAGAAGTACTGTGTCTATGGACACTCATTAATAATAATATTACGTAGGAATTTCTTCTAAAAGCAAATGAAACCAGGGAACAGAAAATATAATAAATAAGCAGCTCAGAGCTTTAGATGCAGAACAATTCTCCAATTTCTCTTAAAATCTCAGATCTTTACATGCTATGGGCAAAAGGATTGAGCTATGCAAAATTGCAAAAAGCATGTGGGTTGGCATTTCTTGAACCTAATTACCTTCCATGAGAAACAGATCTAGCAGAAAACAAAAGCCTTCTGCAGCCCTACGATAGGAGATATGATCTAGTATATCTAAGACATGACTCCTCGCCGCAGTGTTAAAGGCCTCTCAGAATCACACTTAAGAACAGTAATGCGTTTCATATCAGTCACTAAAGCCCTTGCTGTTTAATGGCAAGTGCACCAAGTGAAGGGACTGAGGAAGGGGCAATAAGCTGAGTGGGAACATTATAAAAACAGCCGTGAGTCTAGGGGCAGGTTGCATGCCTCTACTAAACACTTACCAGACAATATTCAGAACTTCAAGTCTATGCTGATTCCAGAATACATACTCAAATTTTTAAGTTTTCTTCCCCTTTAAAATGAGAGGTAGTAATTTTGTGACACACGGGGCCCTCTTTCTTTCCCTAGTGATTGTGTCAGGTCTTAATTCTAGCACCCAGCAGATGTATCTCCATTCTTCATTTAAGACAATTCAAAATCCCCTCCTTGGGCTACCTTTCCGGACACCCCTAGAGAGAGTTGCACCATATTTTCATCTAGGTCCCTTTAGCATTCTATAATCTTTTAGTCTCTCACTGTTCTGCTGGCATTGATTAATATGTCTTCACTTCTAAAATGTGAGCTCCTTAGAGCAGGCACCTATATCCTCATTACCCAGCACAGTGCAGTTAGTGGATACCTCTTCCTCAGGCACTCTCCAAGCCTGGGACCAATAATCACTCTCCTCTCTTCTAGAGGATTCAATAGTAGACCCCCCCCCCAAATTTATGTATCCCTGAACCTCAGAATGTAGCTTTATTTGGAAATAGGGTCTTAAGAGATACACTTAGGTAATGATTGAGATGAGATCATACTGGATTAGGGTGGGCCCTAATTCCAGTGACAGTGTCCATATAAGAAACAGAAAAGGACAAACAGAGAGACACGCAAAGAAGAAGTCCATGTAAAGACAGAGGCAGGAATTGGAGTTATGCTGCCACATGCCAAGGAGCACCAAGAGCCACCAGAAGCTGAAAGAGACAAAAAAAAAAAACCATTCTCCCCTAGAGCCTTCAAAGTGAGTATGGCACTTGACTTTGGATTTCTGGTCTTCGGAACTCTGAGAGAATAGACTTCTGTTGTCTTAAGCCACCAAGTGTGTGGCAATTTGTTACAGCCACCTATGAAACTATTATATTCCCTTTCTCCAGAAACTGGTTTCCCACCAACCCACATGGTTTTAGGTTCCAGGCAGTTAACCCCTTATCTGATGTATCATAAGCGAATATCTTCTCCCATTCAGTGGGTTGTCTTTTCATTTAGCTGATGGTTTCCTTTGCTGTGCAAAACCTTTTTAGTTTTGATGTAGTCCCATTTGTTTATTTTTTCTTTTAAAACAATAAGTATTTGTTTACTCATGAGTATGTCAGCGTGGCCTTTGCTTTCCTGGATTCCATTATGTGTCTGTGACTGGTTGACACCACAAGACTTTGTTCCCTCACCTTACTCCTAGGCTCCTCACAGTGCTAGGTATGAATCTAATCTAAGTTGAGCCAATAATATTCCTTCCCTGGGAGTTTGGGGGAATAATAAGGGAAAAATGTTAATTTCCCATTCTTTTATCTCATTCGAGTTTCTGCCCAAAGGTCATCACCTCATAGAAACATTCCTGACATCCTACTTTGAATTCTTCTTCTCATGACTCTAGATCCTTTACTGGTGCTGTTTTTCATTATAGCCCTTATTTCTACCTGATATTATTTATGTTTTTGTTTCCTCACTTCGTTTCTCTTAATTCTCTCATTTAGAGTGTAGCCTCCATGAGAGCAAGGACATGGTCTGCTTGATTTACTACTGTATTTCCAGCCCTAAGACTGTTTTGTACACAGCAGCTCTGCAGTGAGACAGATGAGGTTGACTTGAAGAGAGAAATCGAGATGAGAGATGAAGAGCACAAATTTCCAGTCAGAGTTGCCATTCTCTGTTTCTGTCCTTCCTGAAGCGTGGCCATATTTCTGCCTTTGGCTTGTGGGGGACACCCTGATAAAATGTCTTCTTCTAAACTTAAACTAGTTGGTTTATGTTTCTTATATCTACACAAGAAACCAAATAGAGACCTAACTTATATACCATGGCACTTAGTAAGAGCTCCAGTATTTCAGAAGAATAAATAGCAGCATGAAAAATGAATGAGTAAATGTATAAATTAACTGTGTAATCCAATTTGACTCCAAACAAGGTTAGTCTTACTTGTAATTAAAGTTATTTGAAAATTGTAGGATGTATTTGCCACCTTCTGAATTCATCTCCTTACCACCAACATGAGTGTCTGAAATTCCATCATTACAGATTTTAGAAATACTTTGTTCAATATATATATTCCTGAAAAAAAAAAAGAAAACCTTTAGCTAGGGATTATTTTAGCGGATCCTAGAGAGCCAAGGTTTTCTGAATGATGTATGAATCTGTCATTTTGCTGAAGGACAAAAGGAGAAATCACAGACATGGGAAATGGCAGGATAGCAAAGTGAATTTCAACCACTTTTCTAGCTTGGAGCTGGGCTTATACTCCTAGGGAATTTTGGATTTGATATCCATGGAAGACTGATTGTACTGATGATCCGATGAAAGGCCTCTCTGAATTGTGATTCTGCAACTCCTCTCAACGAGAAGTCGTGTCTGTTTCCCCACTGCTTGAATCTGAATTGTCTGGTGACTTGCTTTGGCCAAAAGAATGTGGCAGAAGTAACTGTACCCACACCTCAAGAGGAGTTTCTTCTGTTTCCATTGTTTCTTGGAAACCTGCCACTTTCATAAAAACAAGCCCAGCCCACCATGCTGGAGAATGAGACAAGTGACTCAGTGCTCTCCACCCCACCTTCTTGGCTGCAGCTGGCTAGTAGATATCTAAGTGAGGCCATCCTAGAGCAGCCAGCCCCCAGATGACCTGCCAACTAGTCACAGACACATGATGGAGTCCAGGTAAGCTAAGGCCAAACTGACCATACTCATGAGTAAACAAATATTTATTGTTTTAAATATCTTTTAAATATTAAAAGAAAAAATAAACAAATGGGACTACATCAAACTAAAAAGGTTTTGAACAGCAAAGGAAACCATCAACAAAACGAAAGACAACCCACTGAATGGGAGAAGGTATTTGCTTATGATATATCAGATTAGGGATTAACATCCAAAGTATATAAAGAGCTCATACAACTCAACAACAAAAAAGAACAAACAATCCAATTAAAAAATGGAAAAAAGACTTGAATAGATATTTCTCCAATGAAGAAATACAGATGGCCAATAGACATATGAAAAGATGCTCAAGGTCACTAATCATCAGAGAAATGCAAATTGAAACCACAATGGTATATCACCTCACACCTGTTAGAATGGCTATCATCAATAAATCGAAGAACAGCAAGTGTTGGCGAAGATGTGGAGAAAAGGGAACCCTCATACACTGTTGGTAGGATTGCAAATTGGTATGGCCACTATGGAAAACAGTTTGGA
>NW_011888824.1:1383609-1385775 GCF_000151845.1 Pteropus vampyrus | reverse complement strand
TATATCACCTCACACCTGTTAGAATGGCTATCATCAATAAATCGAAGAACAGCAAGTGTTGGCGAAGATGTGGAGAAAAGGGAACCCTCATACACTGTTGGTAGGATTGCAAATTGGTATGGCCACTATGGAAAACAGTTTGGAATTTCCTCAAAAAATTAGAAATGGATATACCTTTTGACTCAGCAATTGCACTTCTGGGAATTTATCCAAAGAAAACCAAAACAATAATTCATAAAGATCTACACAACGCTATGTTCATGGTAGCACTATTTATAATAGCCAAGATACGGAAACAACCTAAATGCCCATCAATAGATGATTGGATGAAGAAGTTAGGATTCATATATATGATGGAATATTACTCAGTCATAAAAAAAAATGAAATCCTACCATTTGTAATGACATGGATAGACCTAGAGGTTATTATGCTGAGTGAAATAAGTCAGTCAGAGGAGGATAAATACCATATGATTTCACTTATATGCAGAATCTAAAGAAAAAGAACAAACTATTCAAAAACAGACTCACAAATATATACAACAATCTGGTGACAGCCAGAGGGGACGGGGGTTTGAGGGGGGCTGAGAGAAAACAGTGAAGGGTTAAAGAAGTACAAATTAGTAGTCGATAGATGGTCACAGGATGGGGAACACAGCATAGGGAATGCAGTCAGCAGTAATATAATGGCTATGTGTAGAGCCAGATGGAAGATAGAATAATCAGGGGGATCATTTCATAAACTATATAAATGTCTAACCAGTGTACTATATACTTGAAACTGATAAAACAAAAAAAAACCTTAAAAAAAATTTTAAGTTTGTTGTTTTAATTCACTGTGTTTTGCAGCAGCTTGTTACACACCAATAGGTAAATGACAAAATATCAGTCTACCCTGGAAATCCCAAATCTGAGAGTATGCTGTTTTCCAAAACCATCTGGAAGTCTTAAATTCTGATACCATCTTCTCTGAGAGAATTTATACTCAGAGGTTGGGTTTTCCAGGTTGGCCCCCTCACTTATACTTACTCTTAAACAGCGCGCTATCATCAGGTGTGACAGAGTGTCTAAGGAATCTTCATTCTGTTTCTCGCTGGCTATCAGGAACACATCTTCCTGTCCAGCCGCACACTCAGAGATCTCACCTGCCCCAGTCCCTACTACTCACACCAGCATTGACTCATGGACATGAGACAGAGCAGTCAGGGGGGAACAAAGGTTCTAGAAAAAGGTATAAGGAAATGCGAGTGGAGCAGAAGGCAGTGAGCAATTGACACGGGCTGGCGTTGGAGCCCAATGTGGGCAGCGGGATGGGCCATAATGAGGAATTTCAGTAGACACTGAAGAGCAAATCGATACAAATTGGACTAGCGAGGAGTAAGGAATAGCAATAAAGTAGCATTTGTTTCCCCTTTTGTCTAAAAAAGAGAAAAGGATCTGCACTAGGGAAAACAACGCGTCTCCTTTTCTCCCCTTTTCCCTGTATTTCCCCCTTTCTTGTACCTTCTGTGCTAAGAAGAACGAGAAGCTGGGAAGGAGGCCCAATGTATGTCTGTGTGGGGACAGCTGCCTCTGCCCCCAACCCCCTCGCTTTGTCCTGTCCTGCTTGCCTCCTTATTAGTGCTGTCAGTATCTATGGTGAGAGGTGAACACAGGGATTGTTTGAGAATGGCAGGTAGGATTCTTTTAGACAGTTTGGTGACAAGCCTGTCAGTCACGGATGGGAGCTGGGGTGAGTCAGACTTCTGTGATTGGACAGAGAGACACTCAACCTTCCTCACCAGTGAGGACCAGTGTGTGTCAGCTGGAAAAAAACAGGGCAGTGTTCCATGTGATGAATAAATGAATCTTTTTCTTTTCTTTGCTCTTCTTAAGGAAAGAACGGAATCTATAATTACTGTCAGTGGTCTAGTCTAATAAATATCCTGACAGGATCATTTTTTATGATAATTTTGCATGGTTTTAAGATAACATTGTGTGGTTTTCTCCCTGTATTTCACACTGAGCCCCTCTGCAGGGCAGAGGGGCAAGTTTATATTGTTATAGACCCTGAAGCAGATGTTGCTTGTTAAGCCAAATAGTGTTTTCCTATAGCTTCGGCTGTGATAAGTATTACGCTTCTCAGGGGCTCTGGAGAGAAAGAGGAAATGAAATATAAGGGAAGGA
>NW_011888824.1:1353066-1383333 GCF_000151845.1 Pteropus vampyrus | reverse complement strand
CAGGGTGCACCCAGAAATGGTGAGCTCTAGGCAGAAGTGGTCCCAACCCCTACAAAGATACTCACGCCCCTGAGTACAAACCCAAAGCCAAAATTTGGAGATCCGTAAAGACTTCGACAATGAGGATATCAACAGAAATCATGCTGCACTGGAGGATAGAAATCCTTTAGTTTATCAAGCTCCATAAATTTTGATGTGACTTTGGGAGAAGTAGCTCCAATACTAATGAAGGGTAATGGGATGGGGTCCCTGGTGAGGATGTATTAAGTGAAGATTAAGAAATGGCTTTATCATGCACACTTCTGTTGGGTGGTGGTCCATACCACTTTACTTGAAAACATACAATGTCTAACACATTAATGAATTTATGAGTGAGCTCCTAACCCAATTTTCTTAATTCCTTTTGAATAAGAACAAACTTGACAGGTCTCTATTCCATACATACTTAGACAAATATTCTGCCTCTATAGTTCTGTTACCTCGCAGAGGTTTGCTATAGGTGCCAATTCAGATAGACAGAGCATGCCCCTGTCTACCGTCAGTGGAAAAAAATAACAAGCATGTAGAAAATAATTGGGAAATAAATGCAGTACATGAGTTTTTGAATGTTTAGGATTAATGGGGATTGCCTTTATTGCAACTAAGAACGTCCTACATCACACTCAAAATCACTGATTGCCTTTACCAAAAGAAAAAATTTGCCCCCAAATATATTAGATAACCTTTTGAAAAATGTGTATTTCTTCTCCCCTGTCACCTCCTAATAAGATTAAGAAATAAGATCATGCATTCAAAGAACCTAGCACAATGCCTAGCACAAGATATGAGCTCAGTAAATTGTCTTGTCATTGCTTTTATAAGACAGAACTACTCATTTGAACTTCTGGTGTCTTAAGGATGAAATCAGTACAGATAAAAACCCATTCCATCCCATACTAACCCTTGCCCTCAGGTCATTATTGGAACTGGTTAAGAGCCCACTTTCTAGGCAGTAGGTTATCAGGAAGCACAAAAGCCTGGACACAGAGAAAAGAAGCAAAAAAGAAATGCATTTTCTCAACTCCATGGAAACTAGAGACTTATATAAATTTCATTATACAATTTTCCATTGCTACAGACTCATATGCTATTTTCAGCTTTATTTTGCTTTTGCTCTAAAAAAAAAAAAAAAGCCATCTCGCAGCTGCCAAAATATGAATTGGGACACCCGTCCACCTGTCACCTTCACCAGAGCTCATGCACCGTAGTGAATCTGTCACCATTCTCCAGACTAGCAATCCATCTCTAGAGCTTATGATTCAGGCTGCTGTGGGAGGTCAATGTGAGGATGACCCTTCCCCATGGATCCAATTTCAATGATGGCACTAAAAATGGAAAACCATCATTCACATATCATTGACTCTTCAGGAGAGGGTGAGAGTGTGGCAGTGGTTTTAAGGAAGGTGAGTGGGAGCAATCATGAGGGTACCGGGTTAAACAGAAGAAGGAACTGATGATGTTGAAGATGGGGAAACAATAGAAAAAGAGGTTTATAAAAAGGGGGCCCAGACCAAAGAATACTACCACCTACTTTTTCATTTCTCTTGAACTATCTGGTAATGCCCCATCCCAGACTAGAGGGCTCTCCCTGTTCCACACTCACCTGGCACATCCTTCCATATACGCTCACCTTAAACTTGAGTTTTGTATCAATCATCTCCAAAAACATTCACAAGAGCCATAGATTTACTCTCTGAAGCTGTCCCCAGATAAACTTATGTATCACACATTAATAAATCTTTCCAGAGTATATAATACTACAAACTTGCAAACTGATTTGAAATTTCGATTTTAAAAAATCTTTACAAAGATACATTAGTAGTTTATTTCTATTCTTTTCCTGTAAAGCATAAGGAAACTATTCATCTTTGTGTTGAGCTGCTAGTGTCCAAGCAAAAACCAAATGCCTGCCTGTATTTTATTTTGGCTGCTGAATTAAATTGCTGAGATAGTGAAAAGCAATAAGCTGCTCATAAGAAATCAATATATTATGCTATTCACTACTTTAACTGTGAAGGACAACCTAATCTATACTTGAGATGACAGGTCTGACTTCTAAATTATTTTCCTTCCTTTATTAGAAAGGAAAAGCTTTTGTGACACTGGAAAAAAGTAGAAAGCAAACAATGCAGGAAACTATAAGTCTGAGAAGTTGATATTGGTGCAAAGTTGGGTTCTCAATTATTCTTTATCTACAGAGCTAAAATAGCCAAATGAAATACATGGTAAACATTTATTCTGAAAACCTTTGAGTCAGATTTCAGTTAGGCTCTGGGGAAGGGGGAGCAAAGACTAAATTAACTATAGGACTAATGAAATGTTTATTTGGCAACTAAGAGCAAACACAGTTAATTTTTAACAAAACTATCTTCTTTAAAGGATCTTTCTTTATAGGGTGATGAAAGTAGAAAGTCTCTTAAAAAGATGTTTAATGATAACTAAATTTAGCTATATTTTACCACTACAGCCTCCCAAATGTAATGTGGTAGATTGCACTAATGGCCCCAATTCCTCATTCCCACATATAGCTATGTCCTTTGCCATGAGACTGCAATTCTGCAATGACATGTATTTCCCAGCCCCCTTGATGCCAAGTTCAGCCATGTGACTTGCCAATAAGTACGCCAAAGGTCTTATGTGTTTTCATTTGCTCTCTTGAGCTTCTGTCATCATTAAAAAAGGGACGGTGTAGGCTAGCCTATCTCCTCAGTAGGAGGATAAAGGACACGTGAAGCAGAGCTTCTCCAGATAAGATGCTCTAGCGCAACCATCTTAGAACAGAGCCATCAGCCAACCCACAGACACATGAACTGGCCCAGCCAAGATCAGATAACCCCAGCAACTCACAAGCACGTAAGTTGCTACACTATGATTATTATTATAAGCCACTGTGTTTTAAGGTGGTTGGTTATATAAGATAACAATGCCATATATCAATAATGTTACTCCCTCTCACAGTTTCTTCTTGAAAAGTGAAGAGTTTCACATACACAGAGGATTTCCTGATCAATGCAAGTGTAATTTTCATGATCAGCCACTTTGTAAGTATAAACATAGGACACTTTCTTCAAGAATTAACATTATTATAGTAAATCTAGCAAGTTTCTGGATTAGTTCAATACAGAAAACATTGACCGAGCCACCCAAATAATTATGTGTTATGTCTTGGGAACACAGGCTTGATGAACAGCTCTACACTATACTCACAGTTTATCAAGGGCCTGGCAATGCCAAGACAAAGAGCCAGGGTGCCTGCCAAGTCCCCATCATCTCCCTTCTCATACCCATGTAAGTTTGTGAAGAGTCTTCCAGCGAAAATCCACAAACTATGTGCTCGGTAACAGTTTTGTTTACAAAATCTAGATGTGTTTAGTTCTGATTTCTAATACTGGCAATGCCCTCTATGTTTGTTTGTAGACCATCCACATTAAAGAAACTTAAATTTTTACAAAGGGCTCCAAAGATTCTAATACTACTCAATATTTGAAGATTTTAGACAGATAAGAAGATGAAATCGAAAATAGGGAACCCTTAAATCCTAGAACTCAGGAAAAAATCAATATAGTTTTAAATCAAAGGTGCTAAGATTGGATTCTTTTTTTTCAACTAACAATAAATTTTGACCAAGTCTCTACTCTTTCCATAGCTTTTGGAGTTTTTCTTCCTAATTTTCCCTAGATGCCATAAGCTCAATACGTAAGAAGAGAGGAACTAACTTCCCTTGGAGGCTGTGGAATAATTTGGGTGAACAAATATGAAAAGAGATCAACATTTCAAATTCTTCTCAGCTAATTTTCTAAACACAGTGTGTAAATATGCTTTTTATAATCAAAATTCATAGTAATTTCATCAATATGAAGAAATCACAATCTTAGTCATTTCTTAATGTTAATCTTCCATCATAAGTCAGCCTTGTACATTTTTTTCTATTAAGATATTATTTATCCAGTTAAATCTACACAAATCCAAAAGATTTTCTGAGAATTGTCTGTTTTTTTTTTTTTTAATATTACCTAGTCTCTGTAAGACAAAAGCTATGGATAATTATTTTGATAGGGAAATGTAAATAAAATAAATAAAATGTAAGTAAAAAGATAATAAGAGATTCAACGTACTTAACATGTTTAAACTTGCTTAATTCTCACAACTTCATAAGATAGGTGCTATTATTATCTTCGCTTTGTAGAAAAGAAGATGGGCGCAGAATGGTTTAGTAAATTGCCCGAGATTACAGAGTTAGTAATTGGTAGAACCACAATTTAAAAGCAGAAAATTTTTTTCCAGAATCTTTGCTTAGAGTAATAGGCTAGACTCTGCCCCACAAAAAACAAAAGGCTTCCTGACCCCTTCTTTTCTATGTATCCTTTGTACGTATTCAGACTGATTCACTTAACATCAAAATTGGGAGGGAAGTGCCTTTTATGTGCAAAGCACTGTGCTATGCCCTGGAAACACTCCAGAAACGAGACAGAGTAGTATTTGCCTTCCTTGGGTTTATAATCTAGTGAAAAAAGTAACTAAATAAACAAGTAGTTAAAATATAAAGAATATGGTCTAGTCTAGGGGTTAGAAAAGACCTCCCAGAGGAAATAGCATTTCAATTGAGATCTGAAAAAGGAACAGGCGTTAGCTTAAGACTGGAGGAAACATCATAAAAAAAAAAAAAAGGCCGGCAAAAAGAGAGACCCAGAGCAGTTAAGTATGCTGGGTATACCTGACCTACATAGAGACAGAAGAAAAGGGCAAGAGATGAGCTGAAAGGGGTGGAATTTATATTGAGGATAACAGAAAATCATGAAAGAGTTTAAGGAAGGGAGTCACATGATTAGATTTACACTTTAAAATATAATAATGAGAGACATATTGGGGGCAGGGTAATCTATGTGCCTATAATTACCAGCTCAGAAGAGTTCCCATTATCTTCCTCTTCATACTCACGTAGACCTGTGGAGAGTCTTGCAGCAAAGGCCCTCAAACTCCATACTCAGCTGACAGTTTTGTCTGCTCTGGCTCCTCACATCCTAAAAAATTCCTCCCTTGAGGCTCCCTCCAGGTTCCATCCCATTTCCCTGCTCTCTTTCACTCTTCATTCTACTCCAGTGGGTTTCGACCCTTTGCTCCTCTAAAACCATTCTTTCCAAGGTCACTGAGAGTCTCAGTGCCACCAAATCCAAGAGTCACTTGTCCCAGGTCATCTGACCAAATTTCTCAGCAGGATCCACACTTGAGACAACACTCTCCTCTAAAGCACTTCATTGTCTTGGCTTCTGTCACTGTTCAAGCTGTACATTTCTACTCTTACTTCCCCCAGCTTCTCTTTCGAAGCATCCTCTGCCGGCTCCTCTTCTTTGCTAGATTCAAACTCTAATTGTTGGCATGCCCCAGATACTCTATAGGCTCCTTTTCTCATCTCCATCCACACTCTCTTCCATGCTTATCTCATTGCACACCGACTGCTTTAAATACCACCTAACCACAGGTGACTCCCAAGTGACATCCGCAGCCCTGACATCTCCTGAATTTTTCATTCATACTTTAGTACAAGATTGCTGAACTCATCAATGAGAGCGGGAATAAAGGAGCGGGAATCTATAGTGTTGCATTTTGTATCTGTAAGTTTCATAGAGAAGCATTAATTAATTTCACAAGTCCTCTGGCCACATGCAGATTAACAGGGAGATAAAGACTTTCAGAAAAAAATCACAAATATCACCCAGGGAAAAGTCCACTGTACTAAAACAAAGCAGATATATAATTCTGTATGTTATTTTAACTTTTAAAATTTTATCACAAACCATAATTACGCTTATCGGAAGATACAAGGCAGATAAACTGACTAGTTATGAATGGGTTGATTTTTCTTTATCATTTGCTTTTTGGTTCTAATGAATGTTTTAAATATTTGTTCATAATTCATCCTTCCTTAAAATAAAAATAAACATATTTTAAGACATAACAAAAACTTTAGATTTCATGACTCTGATTTCCCGGAAGTCTTGTGAAGCCTTAGTTTCGAGTCTATGGACAGTGTCATGTCGTAAAAGCCACCAATTAACCATCACCTTCCCTGCCAAATTTCCTTACGAAATTCACTCTCTGCTTTAGGTTGTATAATGTTATATGTTAGAAATTTTAGTTTTTAATAACTTTGCTTTGTAATTGTGATTTTCTTCCATCTTTACACTTACTATGATGATTCAATAATATCTCTTTTCCTATCTCCCTTTTTAATAGCTGTGCTGTTATTGTCTCCTTTCTTCCTGTGGCCTTGGATTATAGGTCAGAGAAAGAGACTGGAGTAAGAAAGACAGACCTAATTTCTAATATTGGCTGTGTTACAAACCAGCCATGTAAGCTCAGTGTATAGAATTATGAATTTTTTTTTAAATGAACAAACTGAAATCTGTGAGGTTAAATAACCTGCCCAATGAAAAAAACACTAAATGAACAACATAAATTGCAGACATTGTTATTTTCATCTTCATTCTATAAATCAATTCATTTCCATACTTCTTAAGAAATGAAATCTGCTCGATTTCTCAATGCAGGCAAGACCTCATTCTCCAGGTTTAACAAATGAGGGAATTTTAAACTTTTTTCTTACTAGACCTAGCAACGAAAACCTCCTCCCCTGAGATCTCCTCCAATGTAGCTATGGAGATTAGCCCTTAGGTTCAAGGAGGCCCGCACACTTAATGAAAAATCCCATTTTTTTCTGTAGGTCATCCAAGCTAATAAAATCGTCAGACATTGCATTTTCTTTGAACACTGCTTAAGACTAAAGTCACTGAGCTGTCTGGCACATCATCAAATATGTGTGTTAAACAGTGCTACGCTACGGACATACCTTCAACTTCTAGTGTAAGATGTCCTCTGCTTTTTGCTTCTAGTATGGTTCTCCAAATAAGCAGCCTCTATTCTCTCCAGTGCTGATCTCATGTCACCAGTTTTCTGAAAGAAAATGGATGCTGTGGCTTTGAGAGGTGGGTAGAGACT
Source organism: Pteropus vampyrus (assembly GCF_000151845.1). Taxonomy (NCBI): domain Eukaryota; kingdom Metazoa; phylum Chordata; class Mammalia; order Chiroptera; family Pteropodidae; genus Pteropus; species Pteropus vampyrus. The sequence goes on along the minus strand of NW_011888824.1, from coordinate 1,376,298 downwards.
AACAGTACAATGCTTGGTGTGAATGAGGTAAGACTACCTCCAAACAAATTCTTCCCCCTTTCTTCCCTTGTCCTCACTCATTTTTCCCTTCCAGAGCAAAGTTCTCCCCATCTCCTGGAGCCCAGTCAGGGTTATGCTGCCTCTGGCATCCCTTTGACCCTCCTGCCTATTATATCAAGTTACCACTGTTTCTATACTCCCCACCATTGAAAACTCCTAATTACATTCCCCAAAGCTCAGTTAGATGGTAAGAGGAAAACAATTTAATTATATTAACCCACACCATTCATTCATTGAGTCATTCAGTCAACTTGTATTTCTTATGATGTCTCATGATTGAGATATCCACTTGTATTTCTTGCATTTATGTCAGATATCGAATGGTACAATGGCATAGAATATGAGTGTAAGTGATATTTGATATTTACAAACTAAGTGATATAGAGTTACCCAACTCCCTCAAATTTTGTCAACCCAAATAATTTTCAGTTGGTAAAATGCTAAACTGTGGTTGTGTAGAGGCAATGGGAAGAGGAAGGGAAAAGCTGATAGCCGAAAAAGAGAAATTTACCTAAATCCTACCTTTTAGGCTACTATACTTATACCTCTAAAGACCCAGGGAGAAGAGAGGGGAAAATAAAGTATTTATAAAGCAATTTCCTGTCCTAACAGAAGGATTAGAGTTTCATTAAATTCCCTTTAAACCACTATGCACTTTGTTACTATAACTGAGGAGACAGCCATAGAGTCAACGATATGGAGTAAGGTGGCCTAGACAGGTGGTTTAGAGGAAATAAATTCTCTTATAGTAGGAACTGGATAATTCTCATCTTTGTCCCAACAAAGCCTACCACATTGCATTGTGTAAAACTGATCACTGATGAATTGGTTCTCTACTGGAGGAACTAGTTAGGCATCAGCTATAGAATAATCCTTTTGACACCCATAGTGCAGAGTACAGTAGGCCCAAGTGGGCCTCAATGGAAGGAGACAACTATTATTACCACTCTGTCTAATGGGCTGTTAGGTCTGCCTTGTGTCAGCTACCAACAGCCTGGAGCAGAAGCATAACTCCTAATCAAAAAGCAAATAGATCATGGCACCTGAGACTCTTGATTATGGCCCCAGAGCAAGTTCAGCATCTCCCCAGGTTCCCTTACAATTTATTCAGCTGCCCTCACATAAATCCACGTTGGTCCTGTAAGAGAATGATAGTTATAGTCCTTTCTGCAAACAGATTTTCACTGAAGTGGAAATTACTTGCAGCTCAGTCATGACTATGAACATGATACATTTTATTATAAGTTATATTTGATTACAACACTGAACCCCTTTTATATTTCCTCAGTCTCATAATGTATTGGTTACCCATCACTATTTTTTTTTAATTTCAAGGCAATATTGATTTAAGCCCAATTAAGAATGACCTATCTCCTTTTTTAGAGAATAATCTATAGAGCAGCAGTAATGACATTTCAAGGGTAGAAACTGTCATAAAAGAAGTGCTTTTTCAAAGACAAAATTGAAAAAAAATGTGTTGTTTAAGGACAAAGGATGTTGTGTTATCTAAATGTTTGTATCAGCACTTGACACCATCCATCAATGAACAAGCATAACTAAAAATTTGAACAAAGAGACTAAGAAAATGCAATTGTGATGAGGCCAAATATAGCTACTCTTGTATTTTTAGACAATACCATTTTAGATCACATTTGTGTGTATCTTCATTTACTCATGAGCTGCCAGATTCTATTAAAATAGCAATTAACTGGGAAAGAATTTTTGTATCATATTAAGCAAAATAAGGTATTGACCTTTTTGTGCCTTTTTATAATGAATGACCTTATACCTTTAAATAGAAAATGTCTTAAAAACATCTCTTTAGTCAAAGTAAAAGGTTCACATGTTATTTTGGTAATGCTGGAGATAAAATGCATTCCTAAATATTCTAATTGTGGATTTTGCGTCTGAACTTTTGATCAGGTGGTTTCACCTGAGTGAGACTGTCAAATTCAAGAGGCATAGCTATGGGGGCTGGAGTGGGGCTTGAGCAATTTCTGACACTTCAATAGCCTTAAGAGTAATGGAGATACCCAAGTGATTGCAAAGGAGCCCCAAATCATCAGGGCCTGGTTATGAGGTTTCCAGCTCCTTTTTCCTTTGCAGCATCTTGATGAATGCAAACATTCTGAACTTCAGAATCTGAACTCTGAATTCGCCATCTAAAATAAGTGAAATGGGAAGATGATTTTTCAAATGATTTATTGTAAAATTCAGGAAAATTCAAGCATCTGCTTTGAAGTAAGTTTTCCTTCTAAAGTATACTAGCTTTCCAATTTAATAGTGTGCCTTTGTTAAGTGGATTAAAAATCTATAATTTACAATATAATATTAAGATTTTGTAATCGAGAGATTAGACTAAGGTTTTAAAATCTATTACTGCTAGAAATAAATAAAATCTTATAACTATTTTAAAGACCCTCCCCTCCCTTCAAAACCAGTATTAACTATTACAATTCAAAATAGCTTAAGAGGAAATTTTGCTTGAGATAGTTGAACCAACTATAGAAATAAGGCCAGATAAACTACATCTACGTACAAACTGTAATAATCAATTGGCAAACAGCTATTGAGTATCTATGAACCAAATTATGTGTTTGGTTCTATGAAGCTGTTCAATACTAAATGCAGTTCAAAACTGAATAAGCCCTCCAGGGGCTATGATTTCTATATGGATGATTAGAGAATCAACTTAGAAGCTAAATTCAGAAAACAGAGAAGCTGTATAATGTTTATTTAGTTTCATCAGGCCTGGATATCTTACTCAACAAATAAGGGTTATAATGCCTACTCTATGAAATCATTGAGAGAATTATGTCAGATGGATGCCTATAAAACATCTATGGCATTATTTGGCACTTAATTGACACTCATTAAATGACAGTAGTGGCTGATGTCTGATCTCACTATCCTTGCTGCTGATGTTGTAATGAAGAGACTGCATTGAAGAGAGAGATAAAGGAACTTATGTTTTATACATGATCGGATTTGAAGGACAGATTATGTGTGAATTCTAAAAAAAATAGGGACACTGGTGTGTTCTAAGGTCCTTTTTGAAAAGAGAGTGGGGGGCAGGAAGAGGCAAGAAATGCCTACTGTAACTTCCTTCTAGGCCTGCCCTAAGGAGAGACCACACTTCCAGGACTGGGGGAGATTAATCCCAGATTCAGGATCAGGAGGGAATTGCCTACGGAATCTCTCTTCGCAATGACATGTTTCTGCTGGTTATCTCAGGAATTGAAAGGCCTGAAAGAAAAAGACATTTTTTATCTAACTAACGCCTCTCTGAATCTGACTTTTCCACATTCTCTGAGAGTTAAACCTAAAACACAATAGAGTGGGAGTAGGTGGGGGAGCAACTGGGCCTCTATTTTACCCAGTCTCTATCTCATTTGCCATTTCTCCTCTCTCTGTACTCCAATTCCCACACTTTTGAACTCAAATCTGACATCTTCATCCCAGTACCAACTCTCAGATGTCCCAGAAAGGAGAAAATTGGGGGTATGGGTTGTCAATTATACAGGGAAAAAAATAAAACTTTTCCTCTACCTTCTTAGGTTGATTACCTGGGGCCCTGCAAATTAGACTGACAAAAAATGGATTGTCAGAAGAAAAGGCATACAAATTTTATTTGATGTTAATTTTTACATGCTTTAGAGGCTAAACCTGGAAAAGAACCGAAGACCCAAAGCAGCGAATAGGCCTGAGAGCCTATATATAATTTTTAACAACAAGTAATAAATTTAGGAGATGTGACAAAACAAAGGAACAGGATTTTTAGGCTTCTAGGGGCTTCAAACTGTGAATGAAAGAAATTAAAGGAAGATGAGGGCCATGTTAAGAAAGTTTGTGGGTGCAGGTCCATCTTGGTGCCAACTTCCCCTCTTCTTTATGAACGCAAAACTTTCCATAAAAAAGGGGGTTATGGAAGTTCTTATTTCTCAGGAGTTTTTGCTTTTAGTCAGATGAGGACAGCTGCAAGAAGGCTTCTTTCTGCAACTGTTAAATCTCAAATGTCTTCAGCTCAAAATAATTCTTATGCCAAAATGGTATATTTTGGGGTGAAATATTTTGATGTCCTTCAGTTACAATAACATAAATACAGGACTGAGCATTAAAACTTTCAATCTTAACTTGCCCTACTCATATGCCATATCACATATGCAAAGAATAGCAAGATGGTCACGAAGGTAATATTTTTACTGCCAAGTGATTATTTTAAGGTCTCTGGAATATAGCTTTAGAGTGAACTTCTACATGACACCTCTACTAATAAAATCTGAACTAAAGACTACACATAAAATATTCTGGACTGACTCTGTTACAGTTCCAAGCCCTTTGGTTGTATGTGCATATAACCACAAGCATATGGCATAAGTTGTGCTGAAATTTTAGAAGAGTGTAAAATGTTAATTTTATTTTATTTGTCAAAGTAATGATCCCATTTCTATTTTTTTCATGATCTTTAATGAAATTATTATTTCAAATTTATTTCTTTAACAATATTCCCAATGAAAAAATAGAAATCATCATTTTAGACATGAAACATAAACTTAGGGAATTATCTCCAATGCTTAACTTCTAGAAAAAGCAGAAATTAATATTTCTTGTGATACAAAAGACCACATATAAGTTCTCAGTAATTTTCAGTTGAAGTGATAGTGCTGCATTTTCAAAACTAAATGCCTCTTGCTTTTTAAAATGCTTATTGTAAGTTTTATTTCAAGGTTACTGCATGTTAAGGGTTACATATATGTCTTTCTGTGTTCCAATACTGCCAACGTTTCTCTAGTATCCCATTACTTGAACACATTGGGCTAAGCTCAAACTGCAAGTTACTATGACAACAGAGATAATTGTGGCTGCTTGTACCAGTATGCTCCTCCATAAATCACACTTTTAAGGGTAATTTTTCTAACAATGTATTGTTCAAATTGCTTCAAAGTTACAGCGCTTATGTTTTAGATTACAAACATCAGATTACAGAGAAAAACAAATTTAGTAACTCTAGACTAGGGTTATAATAATGCTAATTGTGGACAGATGCAGTTTTAATGGGTAGCGTTCTTTACACTCCACACACACTGCTGTTGGTTCTGGGCAGGGTAATGCAGGCATCTCACTTAAACCAAGTTTATAGAATGATAAAAACGTCCACATCATTTTTTCCTTCCATTTTAACTTATTTTCATACTGCGATTTTTCAATATGTTGTCATAAAAATGGCCTCTTCAATAGAACTGAAATGGAAATGACTTCTTTTCTACTATTAATTATTTCATCCATTAAAATTATATAGTACTTCAATTGTTACATGTGGTTTCAATTTGCTTTATATAGGTATGTAACTGGGTGGTCTCTCATGAAATTGCAATCAGGAAGAGCTACAGTCATCTGCTAGTTCAACTGGGGCTAAAAGATCTTCCAAATCTCACTCGCACCATTGTTGACAGGCCTCAGTTCCTAACAGCTTGTCGGTCAGAGGCTTCCCTCAGTTCCACCTCAGTGGGCTGCTCCACAGGACAGCTCATAACATGGAAGCCAGCTTCCCCCAGAGCAAGCGACCCAAAGAGGAAGGGAAGAGGAGGGGAGGGGAAGAGGACGGGAGTGGGAGATGGAGAAGAACCCAAGACAGAAGTCTCAGTCTTTTTATGACCTGACTTTGGAAAGGACATTTCAACACTTCTGCCATATTCTATATATTAGATGCCAGTCACTAAAGCCAGCCCATACTCAAGGCATGGGGGTGGGAGGGGGGGGTGGATTAACTTCTACCTTTTGAGAGTAGGAGTATCAATGAATTTGTGGACATATTTCTGAAACCACCACAGCAGAGCTATATAAAATGTTAACTAGTATTACAGTTCTGATGTTTTTATCAAATCTACCATGGATATATAATACTTGAAGACATTAATTTCATTTTGTTGTTCTCTTATATCTTCCCTTTTCTCTTTCCGCCATTCATTCCACCAGTTAGCTGGTTGACCACTCATTGCCTCTAGAAACTTACGTGATTTAAACAAAGCGGAACTGGCCTACAAGTATTCCTCATTTTTCCTTTGCAGAAACCTTATCCCTTAAAATACTGAAATGTCCATAGACACTAAACAGAGGAGAGTTATCTGTGGGTACCAACAAAATATTTAGGGGGAGAATACAAGAGGTAAAAAAAAAAAAAAAGAAAAGGAAGGCTCTGGGGAGGTCTGAGAAACACTGGAACTTGCATCAAGCTCTCTGACCCACCTTGAAGGGCAAGAGATGTCAGAGAGAGGTGTGGCTGTGTTTACCTGTAAGATGGGTTGCCTCACAAAAGATTCTCAGAGCACTGGTGTGGCAGAGGAAGCTGAGAGAGCCTCTAGATTCAAAGAGCCAAGTAGACAAAGATAGTGACATGTATGAAAAATGACCAAGAATACTCCTTTTCCTATGACTGCCACCCCATTGTCCCTATGCAGTAGTCCTACATAATCTGCGATCCCCAGTGGATGCCCAAAACTGGGGACAGTACCAAACCCTACATATATTATGTTTTTCCTATACATAATACCTACGATAAAGTTTAATTTATAACTTAGACTCAGTAAGATATTAACTACAATATTAAATAGAACAATTATAATAATATACTGTAATAAAATTTATGTGAATGTTGTCTCTCTCTCAAATACCTTATTCTGTACTCACCCTTCTTCCTGTGCTGATGTGAGATGATACGATGCCTTCATGATGAATAAAGTGAGGTAAAAAGCACAGGCATTGTGATGTAGCATGAGGCTACTACTGACCTTCTGACCATAAGTAACAGGCATTTTACGGCTTCTCCAAACTGTCAGCATCACTGTTCCTGCATTTTGGGGCCATTATTAAGTTTAATAAGTATTACTTGAACACAAGCTCTGCGACACCATCACAGTTGATCTGACAACCAAGATGGCGGCTACTACATGACTAACAGGCAGGAGTGTCTACAGCTGTGAAGACAATGCACAAGGGGGTGATTCACATCCTGGGTGAGACATCACGAGACCTTATCACACTTCTCAGGACGATGGGAAATTTAAAACGTATGAATTGTTTATTTCTGGAATTTCCCGCTTAACATTTTTGAACCATGGTTGACCACTGGTAACTTTACCTGCAGAAAGCAAAACTGAAAGTAAGGAGGAACTACTATATAAAAATATACAATTTAGTCCAGGGAAATTGAGGCCTAGAGTCAAAAATTGAGTTGTAGAAAAATTTTAAATGCTACTTTCTTCACACTTGAGTTGTGACTGAGACCCAATAGCTACACACTCCTATAGTACTGAGTCCTGGTCAGCTCTGGTGACAGGACTCTCATGTGAATGATCTCAGCTGAACTTCACTGAAGCCCCTCACAGATGAAGCAGCAGGCTTAACCAGATTGCAAGACTTGCCCAAACTCATACAGCTGGTAAGAGGCAGGACCAGGATTCAAACCTGACTTCAACTCCAAGAACTAGAACTAGGAGCATAATGCTTCTTAAATATGCAGCTCTCATCCGTGAGAACTTCTGAAGGCCAAAGCAAATGTCCAATAAAAGTGACCTTGCACAAACATGGAGAGAAACTAGATGGTACTTCTTAGCTGACAATTCGTTAAAATGATACAGTATCTACAATTTTGTATCCTGATTAACATAGCATATGTTTTCTCCTTTCTTTAAGAACTCTTCATCTACGGCCATGCCACCCTGAACAAGCCCAATCCCATCTGATCTCAGAAGCTAAGCAGGGTTGAGCCTGGTTAGTACTTGGATGGGAGACCACCTAGGAAGACCAGGTGCTGTAGGCATAAAAAATTAAAAAATAAGGGATTGTAAGCTGACAAGGTCCTTGCAATCTGTGAGGTCAACCAAGGCTTGCCTTGCCTAAAAAAACAAAAAAACAAAAAACAAACAAACAAATAAACCTCTTCAGATATATGTTAGCAAATCAAGGTTAATGAGGTTCGAAACAAACAAAATAATTTCTTGACTTAGCCAGAAAATAAAATGAATTTGAATACTTTGATTCCCAGGAACATTTTTATATGTAGCCAATTGCATTCAGTTCTGTTTAGCTCAACAAATATTTATTGAATGCCTGATAGATGAGAGATAACAAGAGTTTATAAGATGCTGCCCCTGACTTCAACAAGGAACTGAAATTTTAGTTGAAAAGGAAAATTTTAATACACCAGTTAAATAATAATGCAAAGCACTGCATAATGAAGAATCCAGAGGAGTTGTGCAGACCATAATGGTCTTAAGAGTTCAGGGGTAAAAAGACCCGGTGAGGTTTGAGTGGAGGGCAAATGGGATGGCCGTCATCTTACAAATGTAGAACTGTAGACACAATTACAAACCAGCTTCTCAGGCTACATGTCTATCTGGGACCATTCGGCAAATCTATTATTCCCCGGTTCCTTGAAGAAGTACACAGGTGATAGAGTCACAAGAATCAGCACAGCTCTTTAGTATGTGACTGCAGACATGGTGGCAGTGGCAGATTATCATCTAATTTCTTCTTGTTTAAATTCCTTCCATTAATTGGCACATACAAATTATACATGAAAAACTGGATTGTGATGAACAAACAGTTAAACCATGCATTCATGTTGAAAATACACAGAAAGATACACAACTGTTACAGATTCCATCAGGTCAGTTTTCCTTAACAAGTAGTTTAAACATATAGTCTATTCTGAGCTCAGAATGATTTCAAGTCTACCTTAAAATTATGAAAAAGGTATTTTAATGTGTTTAAACTAGCTGAAAAGAAATATTAAAAAAATTTTTTGAAAGCAAAGATCAGTGTAGAAGCTTTAAACTGAAAGATGAATTTTTTCAGGACAAGAACTGAACAAACATTATATTTGATTAACTATGATAGTTACTGTCACATCAATTAAACTAAAACCACATCATATATAATATGAGTATCAATAGAAGCAGAAATAATATGCACTTCACATGTTATCATTTTTCTTCAGCCTTCTCAGCTTCCCGGAATTGTTGGAGTCAAATATTGGGTCTAGGACACGACCCGAGCTACTGGCAGTGTTGATAATCCTTGTGCAATATCCACAAGATTTTCCCCGCTTCACATCCTTTACGAATTCTAATTTCTATGATGTTAAAAGTATTTTACACTGTGACCTTTAGCATCAAGTCTTGGCCTTAGCAAATGAAAAATTATGCCATTTCATAATGTCTAAAAATGCAACATGAACATAATAGTAATGAATCTTGTTTCAAATCATTGAGTAATTATTATGAATTTCTTTTATACAGTCTTATCACCCAAAAGTCACAGCACAAGAATAATAAGATCACCCAGAGACTCAGTAGCCAAAGAGACAACTATAAACTGGATTTTACTTACGGTGTTCATCTATTTCTAATATTGTAAATGTTCAGTTTTTTTGTTTTTGTTTTTGTTTTTTTTTATGTTAGAAGGACTATTGGAGAGACATCTGAATGGCTAAGAAAAGAGATTCAGTACTTGGTTAAGCCATTAGCTCTGAAATGAGCAACACCCCCATTACATCCAGAGTGCCGCCCCTACCTTTACTTCTACATCCATTCGGAAGCTGCAACTCCTTGATGCACTAATGCAGAAAGGAGGGCAACAAACTATTTATTATAGAAAATACTATTCTTATAAAACTCAAAGTTACAGCATGGCTTTAGAGAACATAGATTCACCCATACCATAAAATATTTATTGTGTTTTATTTCTATTTTACACTTAGAATTTTATAGACTGTAAGACACTCTACAGAATAAGCCACCTGGTGCCCAGAGATATAAAAAAAGGCAGAAGCAGAGAGGTGACATATTAGGACTGTTTTGTCATGCTGCATGTGTCATAAGAAAGCAAGGACTGCTTTAATTACTAGTCATTTGAATTTCTGATAGATATTATGGCAAAATTTAAATCTTGTTAATTTACTTTGGCAGCTTGACAACGAGCTCATTTACAATCCTTTGAGGGAATTGCAAATTTCTCATGCTTCAATTTGAGGTGAGGTGGCATTAGTCATACAAAAGCATGTGGTGGAATTCAGGGCTAAACCTTAGTCAGAACATATTTTTAACCCATCGGAAACCTAAGTCATGATTTTTAATGTTTGGATGAAATAGTACAGGGAAAAATATTGGTTATGAGCATATAAAAATTCAAACATGGTCCAACACTGATATTTATAACTTTTTTAATCTAAAATTTTATCATTGAAATATTTTTATAAAACTATAAAATAAATGCTCTTATCTTGACTCCTCCAAAATCTTCCAAAATTCCTTTAACTAATATTTTGAGCAGTATATTTTAAAAAAAAAGAAAAAAACTTAGCTTTTTCAATCTTAGAAGATAAACATTATAAACACAGGAAATTTCCCTTCCTTCGTTTTGTCTCCATCCACACCCCTAGTTCAGTGCTATCAGCATGTGGATTGCTGAATGAACTCTATTTCTCAGGAGTGGGTGAGAAGTGGGGCCCAGGCCAAGTTAGAGGGAAAAAAAAGTGTGAAAAGATTCAAAGATGTATTTTGTGGATGCTTTGAGAACAATGAAGCCTTTTCATTCATAGAAGAGATTTCGAATTTCCAACTTGTTGTTTTAGAATCTTCACACAGGCTAAATATCAAAAGAGCCTTGAGTGAATATTTATAAAGCGTGGATATTAATCTCAAGGGAAAAAAATTCAAAGCAAAAGATGTTTTAGATTTTTCTTTTTTTAAAATGTAAATTTATCTTTTTTCTGGCTTTTATGTCCCTGAACGGTCCTTTGTATATCAGTACCCAATTCTTTCCTCAAAAGTCAATAAAGCAAAATTTCATAGAATGATAAAGTAGGTAGTAAATTTAGGATGATCATATTTCCACCTCAAAGTTTTGGGGAAGCATACAGAAATCAGCCCATTAAACCTAGTAAGACCAGTGGAAGAATAAGCTTGATACCTAAACACATGCTGGAACTAGATATTTACTCTCTGATGGGAATGTTTTCAACTTTATCACCACTCTCTCTGGTTTCTAGACACATCTTGATGCAGGTAAATGTCTGCATATGCTCTACATTATTCAAAATCGACAACCTGAAAATGCTGCCAGCATACAGGAAGAAATATGTATTGGTTCATTACTTCTAGTCATTTCTTCTTCTGAATCTCTGATCTCAGAGGACTTTCAGCTAACAGTAGAAGGCAAAGCTGAAGAAAGTACTGACCTTATCTTTTTAATAAGTAACTGAAAAGCAAGTGCAGATGCAATTAAATAATAAGTTTTCATTATTCAGACATTAATATTCTCACATGATTAACTTGAAATATGCAAAGTTTAAATTCAATCTGCCATCTTGGTGATTTATTATAGGTCTGAGGGTGCCTTATACTTTAAGTTTTTGATTTAACAGAAGTAGTTATCCAACTGCCACCTCATTTCTTTGATGCGGTAAACGCTCTGGCCTGAAGACTCAGCCCTGCTTCTCTCTCTTACTCCTGACATTGGCAATGTCCTTGCCATAGGCATCTTTCTTCTTCTCACTGAGCATCAGTGGCAACTGGAGATTGCACCACTGTGGAATATGAAAGAGTCAACTAGTTGCTATTTGGATGGACACTCAATTCCTCAGCAACCTAGACCCATGAAATGATTTCCCCAATACCCCATGGCAGCTGTGAATCAGGGAATGAACGCTATCTCACTAATGAGGACAGCGGCGCAGCTACCTTTGCTCTCCGATGTGGATCTGTAACAAAAACAAAACAAAACAAAACAAAACAACAGAAACAAAACAATTCTTATGAGGAGACTGCAAAAAGCCCCTGAAAAAATGTAAACAGAGTACTAATAAATTTAAGAGTTGTTATTTATTAAGCCAGGCATTGTTCTAACCCCTTTGATGGATTAAAGCGTTTTAATCCACAAAGCAATGCTGCGAAAGAGAACCTATCCTTACCTCCATTCCATATATGAGGAGAGCAGAGCACCGAAGACTTAGGTAATGTGTCCAGGCAGTTGCGGCTAATAAGATAGCTTCAGAAGTCTAGATTCGAACACAGCTCTGGCTCCAGATCCCATGCTCTGAAACACTATGTATACTACCTTTCTATGATTGGCCTTATACAAATATATATTTTTAAAATGTAAGTCATATATTGTCATTGTTTCCCAAACCCTAAACAAGGACACATGCCTAGTTAAGTGCTTTTTAAAAATTTATTTCTGAATTTACTTGAACGAAAATTAGTTTAGTTATATTTTTTAAAACCATAAAATTAAGTTTGGTTAGATGATTAATAACTCACCTTAACTTGAAAAGAATGAATTTACATGAAAAACTGGAATGTTTGGTTGCCAAAGTCACCATGAAGCCACAAATTATAAATTAAAATGTATGTCAGCAACATAGCCCTAAATTTTGTTCATAGATGACTTTCTTGCCTTTTTCTGAAAAAAAAAAAAGAAAGAAAGAAAGAAAAAGGTCAAGTGATCACTAATCCCCATTTACTAAGTTTAAAGTATCTCAATGTGTTTGTACTCTTTCCCTTGGACTCCATTAAGTTTTAGCCTCTTTGTTGTCTGTCATTTGCCTTTGGTTCAGTTACTTAATAGGTATAATCCTTAGTACATGCAGGGTTGTGGATAACTTTGAGATAAATGGTGTGAAGGGCTCAGATGATATCTGCATATAATAAACTGCAGTTACTATCAATGTTGTCATTTTCATTATTAATAATACTTCTCTCTAGAGGACTTGTTGGCTTTGTCTGCCTGATTTGTCTTCATCCTTGCATCTCCTGGTATGTGCACCTCCCACTCTCTTCCTCTGAGAGAGTCTTCCCAGCTCCATTGGGGTTTGGTGGGGTTGTCAGTCACAGTGCTCACCCATACTGGCTACGAGAGTGGGCTATGACTTGTGATGGTCTAGTTAGAGACTTACCTGGAATTACCAGATTGGAAGCAAAATTCTTCTTTTATTTTTGAATTAAAAGCTCTAAGAATGTAATCCCAGAGCTGTCTAGGGTCACGTTCATGTGATGAACCTGTAAAGGAGCCAGAGGGACTCTGAAGCCAATCCATGTGCAGCTAAGCAAAAGAAAAATGTTCTGGATTCAGCTTGACCCTTATCTTTCTGGGTCCAGTGATCACTAATGCCCCATTTATATTTAGTTTTCAGAAACTTGCAATTGAAAAACTCCTAACAAAATACTTTATTCATTCACTCATTCATTTTTTTTTCATGCATTTGTCAGATGTTTATTAGATGTCTACCACATGTTGGATTTAAATGGAAAATTATATATCCTGTCCTTGATAGTTATGAGAAACTTGACTAATTAGGTTTCAGAGGAATTTTTCTAGGTCTGTTTAAATTTTTTAAAAGTCCTAGTCTTTAGAGATGGTCTATGACTTTCTGAAGCAGGGCTTTGAGCCTTGACTCTATGCTGAAAGCTGGACACTAAGAGCTGGGTTACCATATCCCTCATTTTTAAAAAATCTGAGCCCAAAAGTAATTTATATTATTTTTTAGAATATAGAAGTACAGGGAAACACAAATAAAAAAATAAAAACTATCCACAGACAAACCACCAAGAAGTAACCTCTATTAATATATTGGTATATCTCTTTCCAGTAAGACCTCATTTCATGAGCAAATTCATGTGTCTGTACGTTGAAATTATTTTGGCCCATCGAAATATTCTATTCATTTTTTCCCCTCTTCTGTCACAACTAAATTACATGGCTGCTTAGGGTATAATAAAGATGCTTCAATTAGATAATCAGAGTAACATTTAGCTGTGCCTTCTCATTAGGGGCACAAGTTCTTCCTAACTGACAACTGTCCATGGTCAATTGGTTGTGTTCAGCAGGAGATAATTAGAAAAGCTGCCTGCAGCTGCCACTTGAGCGGTTAAGCATAAACCGGATGGCATATATGAGGAATTGTCCATCTTAGTAAATCAAAGAGGAGGCAGTGGAAATCTGGAATATCTAATTTTTGAAGCTTAACAAGAGTTTCAGCCTCCTCTCTCTACATACAAAGAACACAAACTCTTCCTTTAGTTCAAGGGTCCCCAACCCCCAGGCAGCGGACTGGTACCAGCCTGGCCTGTTAGGAACTAAGGTGCACAGCAGAAGGCAAGTAGTGACTGAGTGAGCCAGCTTCATCTGTATTTGCAGCCGCTCCTCAGTGCTAGCATCACCATCTCAGCTCCACCTTAGATCATCAGGCTCTAGAGTCTCGATAGGAGCACCAGTCCCTGGTGCCAAAAAGGTTGGGGACTGCTGCATTAGTTTGCTCATAAATGAGTTCCACCAGAAACTGATCCATTGGTTCTTGCACAGAATTTAAAGTCACCTAGTCCTGTCTTGTTGTTTTGGTAAACTCTACAACTCATTGCAGAGAAAAAAAAAAAAAATGAGTTTTCCCTCCAGCTTTGGGATGGGTGGATTCTATGAAGATCCATTCACCATTCGCTCCTCAGGAGAGACTTTTCTTCTTTAGAAGCAACAAGGGCAGATGTAACTAGCCCATTTTACTACTGGGTCAATTAGCAGACATTAGAGTGCACAGCTTCTCTTTATAAATGGCATCTTCAGTTCTCAAGTTCTCATCCCAAAGAGTATACTCTGAAAGTGAAATGGCTAAATGGATAGGCTATAAGAAATGATGAGACTTTCTTAGGATAAATGACACAAGATAAAATTTGGATCTGTAGTTAGAAAAGAAGAGCACTGGAAATGGTAAATATCTAAGTAATCTTTTTTCTTTTCTTATATTTTTTAAATATTAATTGACTGAGGAGACAGGAAATCTTAGGAGATATATGGAATTTGTAGAAAATTTCAGGAAGAAAGAAAAGGACCAAATGGAAATGTTAGAACTAAAAAACAATATTCAAAATTTTTAAATTCACTGTATGACATTAAAAGAAAAAAAGATTAGTGAATTTGAAGACATATCATAGAAGTTATCCAAACTAAAGCAGAGAAGAAGAAAATATTTATTTAAATAAACAGAACCTGATCTGCCTGTGAAAGAATATCAAGCAGTCTAACACACATGTAATTCGGAGTCTCAAAAGGAAAAGAGAGAAAGAATCAGGAAGAATATTATATTTGAAGAAATAAGGACCAAAATTTTCCTAAAATCAATCAGAATCAGTAATGCACAGATCCAGGAAGTTCAGTGAACCCGAAGCAGAATAAAAACAAACAAAACCACACCTGGTAACATCATAAAAACTTTTAAAAACAAGATGAAGAAAAAAAAAATCTTAAAAGTATCCAGAGTTTGAAAAGACTCATTCTATAAAGGGAACAACAAAATAATGATGGCTTACTTCTCGTAAGAAAGAGCAGAATCCAGAAGACAATGCGACAGAATCTTTAAAATGCTGAAAGAAAAAAAAAAGTCCTTGCCAATAAAGAATTCTATATTTGGCAGAAACATCTTTCAAAATTTAGGTGAAATAAATCTATCTTGAAATAAAAAGCTGATAAAATATGTTGCCAGTGGATCTTTACTATAAGAAATGATGAAACTTTCTCAAGCTACATGACACTAGATAAAATTTGGATCTACAGTTAGGATACAAGAGCACTGGAAATGGTAAATATCTAAATAGTCTATTTTTTTCTTACCTTCTTTAAATGCCATTGACTGTTTAAAGCAAAAAATGACAATAACATATTGTGATTTATTACATAGCTAGAGGTTAAAATTTTGAAAATAGTATCAAATGTGGGGGAAAGTGATAATGCAATTATACTACTGTGAGATTTTTTTACATTATATGAAAAGTGATATATTAATTCAAGTTAGAATGTGATAGTTAAGGACAGTTATTATCCTCAAAGGAATTCTTTATCATGGGTCAGCTACTACTTCAGTTTAATAATATTTCCATTAAAACTATTTAATAAACATCATGTGAAATTTACTTTAAAAGCAAAACAACTCACTGGGAAACAGTGTAAAATTATAATAGGGTATAAATATTTTCAATAAAAAATAAGATTTTTCTCTTAAGTATTCAAATATTTTCTAAGTCATTCTCTCTATTATAGATGTGGAGAAGATTTGACATAAATCAGGGTGATGTATTTGACTGAAATGACTTAAAGATTTAGGCAAAAATGCCACAAGTGTTCAAATTTGAATATAATTCTATCTTTTCCCTCTTCCAGCATTATAATAGCAGATAAATTTGAAAATATGACTATCTTAAAAATTAGTATGCAAGTTTGGACTACAGAACAAAACTCTTCATAGAGAAACTTCCCCAAGAAACTGGTAATATTTTGTGGTTTTATAATAATAAAAATAGCAAATAATTATTGAATGTCTATCATAAGTGCCAAGGATAGGAGTTCAGGACAGAGTTGATGATCGTCCTGGCCTTCAATGAATTCTTCATCTAAAATAATAATAAAAAAAAAATACACAAATAACTATAATTCAAGAATTATTTTACATTCATGAATGTAAAATAAAAAAAGAAAAGAAAAGAAACCAACAGGAAAATTATCAAATTTAAAGGAGAATGAGTTCATCTCTAGTTGCAGAGATGAAGACAATGTTCAGAGCATTTGCAATGGACCTTGAAGGATGAGTAGGATTTTCTTAGAAAAGAGTGTGAGGCTAAAGCAATAAACACAAGAGACAAAAATGGGAAACTGGAGTGTGTGAGGGGATGATCCAATTATCTACTTCATCTCTATCACAATGAACTAACAGAAGCGTTGTCAGAAATAAATTGGACAGTTAAATTGGGGCTTACTGTGTAGGGACATGTCAGTCACTCCAAGAATTTAGAATTTTATTCTCATAGGTTATAAAAAGTCATTTTCCACATTCCAGGGGTCTAGAATAATCAAACTATATTCTTGAGCAAAGATGAATATGCAGATGGATGAGAGGCAAGAAAGACTACAATCAGAGTCTCATAAAAACATCCTGTGCACTCAGAGGCAACAGCATGCCAGAGATTAAACTAGGATAATATTGGAACAGCTAAGGAAGATCCTGCCAAAGGGCTCCTAAACCATCTAATGTCATACACTGACAACCTCCAGGGTTGCGGCTCTACATTAGGCACTGTGTAGCATGTAAAAACGAGTGACATCTAGCTATCAAAGAGCAAATAAGCACACACACACACACACACACACACACACACACAACACACACAAAACACACACACACACACAAAAAATACAAGCTAGAATGAAATAGATGCCACATGGAAGTTTTTCCATCTGTTAGGACATGATCTGGTACTACCTGGCCAACTACAGCTTAACAGGGAGCAGCTGGAACTTGAAAATAGACATGTTCACTAGGATAGAGATGTACTGAAAGGACAGACTCAGCTTCTGGTGGAAAAGGAAGTCCAGTTTGGCAAACAGAATGCAGAGTCTAGAAAGCACAGCCACCAGAAAGTAACAGAGAGAAATTCAGATAAGCCATCTTGCCACAGAGGATCCGAGACTCAGTAATACTGAGGCCTTACCTGTGGACAGAGCAGAAATATGGAGATCAAGAACAATCAACATTCACAGAAATAAGCCAAGAGCCAGGCCACAAGGGCACCAGCACATTCTGCCATCACACCGAAGAGTTTTTCCTATTGGGCTTGAGCTCAGGGACAAGACCCCAAAATAGGCAGGGAGCAGCAGACTGCTACACAATGAGACCCTAGAAAGTCCCTACATTATAGACACTCAGAGTCCGCTCAGATAAACAAAAAGTTCTGAGGTACAAAGAACAAGACAGGAAGCCAATTACCAAAACTGAGCAATAAATTTGCAAATATGTATTAAAATCTAACCATAAAGCTGATTAACAGAATCGAAGTCCAAAGTCATTATCAGTCTTAGATATTCAAAGCTAAAGTGGTAAGCTAGAATTATTTAAATCCTCTTCGTATTCCTGGTCAAGATCTGTCCTAGTGAGTGGGACAAATCTGAGATGGAGATGAGAGCAAGTTGTCTGAATAAGGGGAGAGGAGAGTGGCCAAGGCTGGGGAACCAGGCCTTCCCTGACTAGAATGCAAAATGCACTGCAGTGAGAAAAGCAGTGATTCTGACTGAAAGGTTTAGAAAATGCACCATTGAACAGGTAATATTGAAGCTGACACTTTTTAACAAGAAAGATTTCATCAAGATGGAGAAGAAATAGACTTGCCAGGCTGCAGGAACAACATGAGCAAACAGGACAGCTAGAATGCCAATTATTTGGAGGCAGTAGAGAGAGGTGAGGTCAGGAGGTCCTGGGTAACTGAGGCCTCAAAATCAACCTAAGCCATTGGAACTTCATTCTACAGGTAACAAATGAGGAAAAAAATGAAGGTATGCCATGCTGGACAATAAGCCTGACCATTGTGTTTGACCTCTACCTCTCTTTCTTCTCAATTTGAGGATTTCAATCACAGAAATATTGACAATGTCCTCCCTGTTCCAATATTGATTTAGATGGGATCAATGGCTCTTCTGTCTCAGCCTGTGTCCCATCTCTGCCCTACCTGCCCATTCTGATGAATTTTCATTCTCATTTCATATTGTGGTCTCTGCAGTCAAATTTCTCCTCTTCTCTTTTGTCTTGAGATCTTGAATGTCACCTATCTGGCTGACAACTTTCCAGGCTTGTTCTGTGGGCTTGTCTCTGCACATGTGTGCCTGCCTTTGATGCAGCCTTTCCTTCTGCATTTTTGTATACAATACTCTGGGTTCAGCCTTGCCCATACCTGCCCATTTAGGACTTCCTTTTGAGATAAATCTTGGGATCATGACTGTCCCAAGAGATTATTGTGGTGACAGTAAGGAAATCCTGCCCGATGCTTTTTTATGTTGCCACATCATCCCATACAAACTCTGACCTTTGTGTGATGTTCTACTAACGAAAGAATTATTACACTATTCATTGTCAAGTGTGCTTCATTGTTTGTACTGAAGGACGTAAGGCCTTCCAAGTTCAATGTAGTAAATATAAGAAGTTTAAGATTGAAAAGAAGAAGGTGAAAACGGGGGCTAGGGAGAAAAGAAACAACAAATAAACAAACACAAAATAGCCACTATTTGTCCACAGGTTTCTGACTGAGCACAGAAAGCAAGCCATTCAGCATAAAGTTGAGTCATGCTTCTAAATATCGCATAACTCTATTGTTTTCTTCTTTAAAATGCTTCAATATGAAGCTAAGAAAAAAATCTGTGTCATTTATCCTTAAAATAGAGAAGACAGGGAAAACATTTCACAGGTAAAAAGATACTTGAAGGGCATCACAAAAATAAATATTCAAACTCAATCTTTTTGGTTTAAATTAATGCAATGCATTTGGGTAGAGAACCATATATCAAATACTTAAGTATATCTATGGGTTCTTTAAAAACTCAAAATATTAAATATTGGGGATATGTTTGGGATAAGAATTAAGCGATGAAATTCTTCATTTCATGAAGCTAGTAGTCTGAAGTGAAGTATTATATTCGAGGTTATAAAATCCCTGTGACTGAGCCAGTCATACACACTGAACTCTAGGTGAATAATACTTGGCTCCTTCTTTTTCGAATACCTCTGGGAAAAAATTTTATCAACAGCGTGATAACATATAAGTGTGATAGTCTACACTCTGGTTCTCTGATGAGTGAGATATTGGACTGAGAGAGAGAAAAAGTGAAATTTGGTAACATGAATAAACCCCAGGAATATAAATTAGTATTCATCTGAACTCAGATAACTTGATTCTCTACAACACTTAAAGAGCTCATTGCGGAAAATAAAGTTTTCAACTTTGACAGAGAGCTACTTTCAACTACAAAAAGTTTTTAAGCTTCAGATCCAAAATAATCATTTGGGTTTATATAATGGCATTTTTGGATAAAGCAGTAAAAACTAAATCTAGCTATCTTAAGCAAAAAGACAATTTAATGGAAAGATCAAGGGCTCACAGAATTGCAACAAGGCTGGTACAAACGATCTGGAAAACAGAAAGCCACCAGGACTCCAGGCATCCCGGTCCAGGTCACAGAGCAGCACTCCAAGGCACAGGCCACCACTGCTACCACAGAAACGAATGAATTGATTCCATCTCCAGAGTTGGGGGTCATTTTTTTTTCGAGGTTGCAGCTTCCAGAGAGAGTGCTTAACTAGTCGAACTAAGTCACTCGTAATTCCTTAGTGGAGAGATGCAGGGCTGGGGAGAACCTGACTTCTTTAACTTTCAAAGGGGAAGGGGATTTCCACCTAGACTACATACAGCTAGGGACTTCCCAAAATGGAGAGGGGGGTGCAAACAGCAAGGAATATTAAAAGTTGAACAGTGAAAAAAATTGCAAGTGTCCTCGACAGTCTACACATTTCACAAAGTTTTTTCCTGTCCAACACAAGCCAGTTATCCCTAATGGAACTGAGAACATCCTCACTCTCTACCTAAAGGGAAATATCTAAATTAAGTAATAACTGCATCCTAGCTCTTAATCCAGTATCTTGAGTTGATAAACACTTTTCTCCATATCTGTAACATGTGGCTTAAATATAAATATAACCACAAATAATTTACCCTTTAAAGTAGGTAAAAGAGAGGAGAAAGAAGAGATATCAGTTAAAATACTTACATACACTTGATAGAGTAGAAAGTCAAATATAGTTGAGTCTACTGTCCTCACTTTTACAAATAATCATAAAGCTATTGTTGATATTCAATGTTCAATGTTATCAGAAGCAGTCACCCATCACTCTTTACTTTCCTTCTCCTTGGCACCTTCCATGTTCCCTTTCCTTCAGTCAGCACAGGTTGTTGGAATTCTTTGCTTTATTGAGTTACCCACAATTTATGAATGGAGGAGCTGAGCACCAGGAGGGGCATGGTGGAGTAAGGGACTCCAGGGATCACCTGGGTTTGCTCCTCCCTGCCACTATTGAAATCAAAACTCTATTTTTCTTTGATAGCCAAGACTTCTTTTAAATTCTATAATACAGTAGCCTCTTTTTATTGGGATAGTCCTAGGGCATGATGAGACTAAAATGGCCAAATGATAGTATGGCACCCAAGTCACTAACATCATTGTTGTACCCAGGTTGGGAGCATTCCTACCTTGAGGCTAAGCCATTTGCAGAAGCTAAACCTAGCATGCAGGAATGAGAAGTAAAAAAATAAATAATAAAATAAAATAAAATAAATAAAACAAAATGAAAGCAGATTATTAGGAGTAATTATCCTTTAGTTTACAGACTCTAAGTATCAATAATCTCTATAAAAAATTTCTTTGGGTCAGAACACTTATATTATCATGCTGACTCTATGGACAATTATGAAAATAATGCCCATTTTGTCTCTAATAATTAAGTGGAGCTACCTGGTCTCTGCCACTTCTGGATTCTCCAGTAAACACTAAAAGCAGGTAGCCCAATTCCACTGTGTGATCTCCTATCAAAATCTCTAGTCTTGAGAAAAACAGTTCATTCCAGAAATGGTGTTTTCTTTACCAATGTATGTGTGAAGACCAGTTGAAGGGAGTGGATTGTAAGACAATTTAGTATATAGTTGGACAAGATACTCATGAGTGATCACTCCACATTTTCCATGTATAAAATAATACATTCCTTTATTCTACACCAAGAAATGTTTTTATCTGGCCCAATATTTTTTGGCCTAGGGTTGAAACCGGATTTGGATTAATCAGCCAAAAAAATTATCGGAACCACAAAGAGCTACTCAGGCTTGCTCTGAAAGCAAAATACCTGGTAAGCATATTTAAAAATTTAAAAATTTGGCCAACTATATGATTATATTTCTCTGTATTGGTCAAGCACCATCGGTATTCCCTTACATACTTCACAGATATTTTCACATAAAATTAGGGAAGCCCTGGAATTCTTATCATGTATAAATCTTTTCATCCAAAGAGTGACTTTGTAATTTGTACTCAAGTCATGCTGAGATTTAACCCCACTTATTTCTCTGAGCAAAGTGTAAGGCAGGTAGAGAATTTAGATAACAGGCGTTTTCTTTCAAGACTTTTTTCCTCAGGAAAAAGAATAAAAGAGTCTTGAAGAAAGAGAACAATTTCACCAGAGCAGGGAAAGAGAAACTCCATATAGAGTGAGCATTTGGGTTACTAAGATATGAGTCCTCTCATGGATCCCATGCCAATGCCCAGGGACCTAGTCTTTTCTGATTGATGACTACATTTCCATAGAAGTGACATGCATAGTGAAAAATTAATTTAATTGATGTAATTTGGCACCCTTTAGGATCAAAATATGCTTCCAAGTTTTGGCTATTGCAAACTTATGGCTGCAAGATAATAAATCCTTTCATCATGGCTATAGAACATACCTAATTTCATTCCATGGCTTAAATTGAGAATTGGAGATTTGAGTTTTATCACTCTCAGGCTTTAAGCCTTTCATTCTTATCAGAAGCAGACACCTAACGATTTTTTTATATCTTTCATGCTGTTTTTATGGTGGTGAAACATGGTCTGCCAGAATCTTGTCCTCAGTGGATCCTCAATCACAGATACGCATAAGTAATCATTTCATTCACTATTTTATCACTGCAAGCCATGGACTAGTGGATTATCATCCCAGAAAAATAATAGGACATTCAGCTCCTTCCACACTATCTCAGATTGAGAACCAGCCTCCAGTTCCCTATATTTTCCCTATATTACCTAAACCTCTACTTTCTTATACAAACTTCTGAATAGTTTAGTTAAGAGACTGTATAGATTCCAATCCTAGCTCTACTATTTATCAGCTATGTGAATTTAAACAACCTCTCTGCACTTCAGTTTTTCTCATCTGGAAATCAGGACAATACTGTCTACCTCAAAGGATGAGGGAGTTAATACATGTAAATACTTTAGAACAGTGCTTGGCATGTTGAATGCGCTCAATAATTATTAGGTTATTGTTATAAAATAATGGTATATTGTGTGCCAGAAAGAGGGAGGTTTGTGGAAAGTAACCTCACAGCGTGATCTGATCATCAGTTCCTTACTGGGCAGGTCATGGTGGGTGGATAGTCAGATCCCAGATATATAACATTTTCGTAAAGGTTTATCTTTGCTTTTATCAAGCCCTGTCCATTGTTTCTCTGCATGTTTCTCTACATCGGTAAATAAACCATGAGAACCCTCAAGAGAGCACAT
>NW_011888824.1:1327733-1353016 GCF_000151845.1 Pteropus vampyrus | reverse complement strand
AAAATGAAAGCAGATTATTAGGAGTAATTATCCTTTAGTTTACAGACTCTAAGTATCAATAATCTCTATAAAAAATTTCTTTGGGTCAGAACACTTATATTATCATGCTGACTCTATGGACAATTATGAAAATAATGCCCATTTTGTCTCTAATAATTAAGTGGAGCTACCTCGTCTCTGCCACTTCTGGATTCTCCAGTAAACACTAAAAGCAGGTAGCCCAATTCCACTGTGTGATCTCCTATCAAAATCTCTAGTCTTGAGAAAAACAGTTCATTCCAGAAATGGTGTTTTCTTTACCAATGTATGTGTGAAGACCAGTTGAAGGGAGTGGATTGTAAGACAATTTAGTATATAGTTGGACAAGATACTCATGAGTGATCACTCCACATTTTCCATGTATAAAATAATACACTCCTTTATTCTACACCAAGAAATGTTTTTATCTGGCCCAATATTTTTTGGCCTAGGGTTGAAACCGGATTTGGATTAATCAGCCAAAAAAATTATCGGAACCACAAAGAGCTACTCAGGCTTGCTCTGAAAGCAAAATACCTGGTAAGCATATTTAAAAATTTAAAAATTTGGCCAACTATATGATTATATTTCTCTGTATTGGTCAAGCACCATCGGTATTCCCTTACATACTTCACATACTTTATATTTTCACATAAAATTAGGGAAGCCCTGGAATTCTTATCATGTATAAATCTTTTCATCCAAAGAGTGACTTTGTAAATTGTACTCAAGTCATGCTGAGATTTAACCCCACTTATTTCTCTGAGCAAAGGGTAAGGCAGGTAGAGAATTTAGATAACAGGCGTTTTCTTTCAAGACTTTTTTCCTCAGGAAAAAGAATAAAAGAGTCTTGAAGAAAGAGAACAATTTCACCAGAGCAGGGAAAGAGAAACTCCATATAGAGTGAGCATTTGGGTTACTAAGATATGAGTCCTCTCATGGATCCCATGCCAATGCCCAGGGACCTAGTCTTTTCTGATTGATGACTACATTTCCATAGAAGTGACATGCATAGTGAAAAATTAATTTAATTGATGTAATTTGGCACCCTTTAGGATCAAAATATGCTTCCAAGTTTTGGCTATTGCAAACTTATGGCTGCAAGATAATAAATCCTTTCATCATGGCTATAGAACATACCTAATTTCATTCCATGGCTTAAATTGAGAATTGGAGATTTGAGTTTTATCACTCTCAGGCTTTAAGCCTTTCATTCTTATCAGAAGCAGACACCTAACGATTTTTTTATATCTTTCATGCTGTTTTTATGGTGGTGAAACATGGTCTGCCAGAATCTTGTCCTCAGTGGATCCTCAATCACAGATACGCATAAGTAATCATTTCATTCACTATTTTATCACTGCAAGCCATGGACTAGTGGATTATCATCCCAGAAAAATAATAGGACATTCAGCTCCTTCCACACTATCTCAGATTGAGAACCAGCCTCCAGTTCCCTATATTTTCCCTATATTACCTAAACCTCTACTTTCTTATACAAACTTCTGAATAGTTTAGTTAAGAGACTGTATAGATTCCAATCCTAGCTCTACTATTTATCAGCTATGTGAATTTAAACAACCTCTCTGCACTTCAGTTTTTCTCATCTGGAAATCAGGACAATACTGTCTACCTCAAAGGATGAGGGAGTTAATACATGTAAATACTTTAGAACAGTGCTTGGCATGTTGAATGCGCTCAATAATTATTAGGTTATTGTTATAAAATAATGGTATATTGTGTGCCAGAAAGAGGGAGGTTTGTAGAAAGTAACCTCACAGCGTGATCTGATCATCAGTTCCTTACTGGGCAGGTCATGGTGGGTGGATAGTCAGATCCCAGATATATAACATTTTCGTAAAGGTTTATCTTTGCTTTTATCAAGCCCTGTCCATTGTTTCTCTGCATGTTTCTCTACATCGGTAAATAAACCATGAGAACCCTCAAGAGAGCACATAATCTTAACTATTCAGTAATCCAATCCCCGCCTTGCATATTTCCACCTCCATGTAATCTCTTTATGGTCCCTTCTTAATTTCAAATGCTTAAAGGAGCTGCAAAACTATTATTCTCTGGAGCATTTGAGACCTTGCTCCCTAGCATATGTTGTCAGTTTGGCTCAAATAAACTCATAAAAATTCTCTATAGGTTTGGACGTTTCTTATGATGACATTATTATGACTATTATACTTATTATCAGACAAAATTCTTATATATAAGTAAAAAAAATCTAGGTATCTTAGGCAAAAAAAAAAAAAAAATGAAAAGAAATTTTTGGAATATATGGTGTCACAGAATGTAGAAGGAGGTAGAGGGTCCTGGAGGATGAACTGCTGCAGTCACAGCACGGGCTGGGCAGCAGGACATCTGGTCCACACACCTCCACCACTACTACTGGGAAAGATGACAAACAACCGACCAACTCCAAGTCTTTCTGTCAAGATTAAAGTTTCTGGAGAAAGCGAACACTTGCTAAGCCTATACCACATGCTCCTGGACACTAACTGCCACCATGACTACACAATGGGAGTTTTCCCAAATGGTCACTGAGGTGCTATTAGGAATAGGGAGCTGGATATTGAAAAGCCAAAGAATGATAAGTATTAGGTAGCATTAGTGTCACACACACACACACACACACACACACACACAAATATAGTCATCCATGGGTATGACAATATATGACTAACCTCAAGTTTCCTCTGATTTGAGTCTGATGTTCAAGTGCTAAGGAAAGAAGGCTTTTGGCGTCTCTGGATATTTGAAGTGTCAAGTAACACCATCATCACCAGGAAACATTCCCAAAGTGATACAAATATTGCACTAACTTGTTCAACTCTGTCTGACTTTTCTTCCTCTCCAGACTTGCTCCATTTTCCAGATCAGGAATCCCTGCTTCTTCTCTCACCAACTCCAAGATAGGAAGATACCCCTGAGAAACAGAATGGCCAGAGATGACTTAAGGAAGAGCATGGGCTTAGCTCACCTTTGAAGGACAGGTCATTTTATATAAGAAGAAAAAGATAAGGCTGGTCCAGCCACTGAGATGAGGGCCACTTCAGACGGCAATCCCAAATTCAGGTTGCTACCTGTGCTTCTAACCAACTGGCTACGAATCAGAGGGTCCCACATGACCACCTCCTTGGGTTCGATTAACTTGCTAGAGTGGCTCAGAGAAGTCTGCAAAGCAGTTTACTCATTAGATTACTGGTTTATTACAAAGGATATTAAAGAATATAAATCAACAGCCAGATGAAAAGATATATATGAGGTCCAGAACAAAGTAGCTACTATTTCCATGGGGTTTGTGGCCCAGCATGGTGGCACATGGAAACATTTTATTTCACCAACAGTGAAGCTCTCTGAACTTCTGTTGGCCATTGGTGATTGAACTCAATCTCCAGCCCCTTTCCCCTCCAAAGAGGTCAGGGAGTGGGACTAGAAGTTCTGACCCTCTAATCACTTGGTTGGCACCACTGGCAGCCAGCTCCCATACCCGGGTGCTTTTTAAAAGTCATCCATTAACGTAACAAAGACTTTTTCCTTCTCTCTCCATCGGAAATTCCAAGGGCTTTAGAAGCTCTATGCCAGGAGCAGTGAATAAAAACCAGATATATATTTCTTATTATAAATCACAATATCATAATAGGTTAAAGAAGAAAGAACTAGAGGCAAGAAAACAGGTTTAGCATTGCAGTAGTCCATGCCTTCTTCTTTCTTAGGTTTTGATGGGAGGTCATTTTGGAAGAAACTTAGGGTTTTTGTAACAACAACAACAATAACAACAAAAAACTAGAGTTGTTCTTACAAAATCAAAGAGCTGTGGAAGCCCACAGAAATTATCAGGTGAACTTTGGATTAATGAGCTAGACCGACATATATGGGCAAGGCAGATTTAGGTAATGGTGGTGTGGTGGTGGTGCTGGGATGACAGGATGAAAATTCGACACGTCAGTGTGGCAGAATAGCCTATTGAGAAATTATTTATCTTGTTTTCAACTATAGAATTATCGCTCCCATTCCCACATGCCCATGTTTTATAACGTAATCAGGCTTTTGAATCCTTTGGATCAGGGGATGTTTTACAGCCCTTTGCAGAATTTCAGAACATAATGGAGAGTTGGCAGGATGGATAGTCTGCCAGGAAGACAACCCTTAAATCAATCGTGTTCATATCCTAGGTCTATCGGGCATTAACAGGGCCATCTAAAAGGAGAGGGAACAGATGGAAGAGGGGCGTGGCCCAGTCACAGTGACATTGTTGGTTTCTAAGGTAGGTGTGGAGACCTGGGCCTTAAAGGCTCATATGATCATTACCAGTTCAGGTTTTGCCTCTCCTAATAGGCTAAAACGGAGGAGACGTGGGTCCCTGACTGTGGGTGACCAACTGTCTCCCTTTGTTTGAGACTGTGGAGTTTCAGTGTAAAACTTGGAGTATTCTGGACAAACCAGCTGAGTTGGTCACCCAAGTCTTAGAAGCCTGGTCACAGACAGACAGAAGGGAGCTTCTCCCAGAGCCACTTGTTTTCAAAAACAGTGATGCAATGGCAGCCCCATGGTGTACAGCCAAGGTCTGTGCAGTTTCCTGCTCTGGGTAAGCTCTAGCAGTTCTTGTGTGAAACAGGGAGAAGAGGGGAGCCAGACATTTAATTTATATCGAACTTTTTGCTTAATTTGGAAAGTGGAGACTTTCAGTTCAGTTAGAAAAATCAGAAATGTGACAATTCTTGAATAGGAGGTAATGTAGAGCAGCTCTTTTCTCTTCAGATAGTAACATTAATATCTGTCTCTTGTCTGTGTCAAGCATAATGCTAGGAATTTACATACATTACTTCACTTAATTCTTACAACTTTGTGGCCAAACACTGTAAACACTCCAATTTGCAGCTGAAGAAACTGAGGTTCAGAAGGCTAAGGAATTTATGCAAGTCTACACTGCCAGATGTAAGTGATAGAGTCTGATGGATTTTCCAAGTTTACCCTCTTAATTATTCACTAAACTATACGGCTTTATTTATAGAGTAAAACAGATGTTGACACTTCTAAAATTTGTGGCAAATATATACGAGGAGTTTTTGTCCTTTATACCTAATAACATTCATAATTCACTACGTTTATTATTATTTAAAATATTTAATGACTGAGAAAGCACCTGCAGTCTCATAGAATAATTCCCGACTTCATGGAGGGGAGTTCACTTATGAGAACTTCAGAGTTCTACAATGTTCTTAGCTCACTGGTGCTTTTTAGAGAACATGGACCAAATAAGAACTTCAAGAGTCACAATCTCAATTTCGACTGAGTAATGGCTCCAGAAGAGCAACAAATCGTAGTCCTGGGAGAGGTATTCGGAAACAAGTACATTAACCTGTCCTGCAGTCAGTTTGACTTCCTTCTTGTCACTGAGTCTTAGACAGTTAACATGCCTAGAGAGGAGTCTCAGAGGTCCTGCAGGTGGTCTCATCCAGTGCTCAGTGTTGGTGCTCTCCACAAAGGTGGGACTGGGTCAGGCAAGATAGGATACTGAAGATGGGAACGAAACTAAAAAACTATGGCATTAGATCAAACAGCCTTGGCTAATAAACTGGCTAATATCTGCATAAATTACCATAACAACGGCTGGATTTTTGAAGCAACTGTGAAGATGCAGTATTCACATCTCCATTCAATCTACTATGGAGAGGATACTGACTGACAGCCTCCAGCTGCCGCCCAGACCATCCATCTCCCCGGATGGTCCTAGTCAGTAACTGAGCATGGTTGGGGTACTAGTTCCAAACCATTCTTATACAATGTGGAACTCTCCCAAAGGCCAGCCTTTGCTCAAGGACTCCCCATCAGCCTGGCCCAAATTTTCTAAAAGCTACTCAGTCGACTATTCCGCCCTAATCCTCCTTCCTCTCTCCTTTAACAAGAGTGAGACCCATGTGGTGGTCTGATGCAGAACTGTACAGTAGGTATATGGTGTGAGCCACGTATATAATTTCAAATTTGAAAGCAGCCACATTAAAAAACTAAGACAAGTTGGATAAATTCTAATGATGTACACACATATTTAATGATATGGTTATTTCAAAATATGTTAACATATAGTCAATATTTTCCAAGTCATTAAGAAGGTATTTTACCTTCTTATATGTTTGGGGGAGGGGAGGGGAGGGGGTTGGTTTGGGTTTTTTGTTTGCTTACTTTATGGTACTAAGTTTTAGAATGCCAGGGAGTGTTTTACACATCCCATTTCAACCTAGCCACATTGCAGATGTTCAGCAGTGCCATGTGGCTAGTGCCTAACCTGAATGAGTCCAAGTCTCTTCCTGCCTACTCTTGCTCCTTTATACTTCCCAGATGCTCTCCTCCAAAAATCTATTGCATGTGGTGGTCTGATGCAGAACTGTCCAGTAGGTATATAGTGTGAGCCACGTATATAATTTCAAATTTGAAAGCAGCCACATTAAAAAACTAAGAGACAGGTTGGATAAATTTTAATGATGTACACATATAATTAATGATATGGTTATTCCAAAATATTGTTTTAACATATAGTCAATATTTTCCAAGTCATTAAGAAGGTATTTCATCTGAGGATCTGCTTCTCAGAGGACCTGCAATGTTAGTTTGCCTGTCTCTTGCCCAAATACAGTTATCAGATACAAATTCTTTAAAAACCATTGTCGTTATATCATTCTCCTGTGCAAAATCCTTCAGTGGCAACCCTTCATTTAAGTGAAAACCTCTCCAGTTGATTTCCACTGGCCTCCACATTATCATTATCCTTTACATAGTCAGTTTTACTAAGAGCACTTCCCTCTAGCCCCGCCAGTCTCCTCGCTGTCCTTCGAGCAAACCAATCTCTTTCACTCCTTCAATTGCTCATGTTATTCCCATCTCTTAAAATGCTGTTTCTTTTCATTGAATTTATTTGAGGTGAATTTTTAAAGAATCGATACTGGTATTGCCTATTCATGTATTTAATATTTAAAAATATCTAGATACCACTGACATATTCTGAATTCCCCAGACTGAATTCCCCAGCCTACAGATTTGTCCTACAGATTTCAGCTTGGCAACTCCCACAGTTCTCTGAACCAGCACCTTAAAATAAATCTATTTGTTTGTACATCAGCCTATTCTGTTTCTTTGGAAAGCCTTGACTAATACACAAGGGGTTTTTCTTTCTATTGTGGAGCTGAAAACATGGAAAGTTAAATGACAGCACAAGACAACAATATGTTGCCAAAATGAATCAATAAATTGTAACTGTCAAATTTGTGCTACAACCACTACATACTCAGGTATGTAGAAAAAAAAAAAGTAATTCATAATGGACTAGTGATATCAGTGAAAGCACAATCAAGCACTTTGTTGTTTAAACTTGAAACTATTTAAAATTATAAAACTAACTTGTTAACATCTCAAACTCACCTTTTTAAAAAGCACATTCCACATTTGGTCTGCTTGGCTTTTGATAAAGTGTTTGTTTCTGCTGAGATAGAAGAGAAAGCATGACCTAGATACACTCAGGCAAAACTAACTTGCAAGTTGATCAAAAAACTGCTTCGTAAAAATTCTTCTGTTAAAGTGTCTTGAGAATACCTTAGTTGGACAAAAATATAAACAGAGAATTGGAGAAAATGTCATGGTCTGAATTTAGGATATTCAGAAATTAGATTTTTTGAAGCTCTGCTAAAGAAAATTTTTCTCACAATTAATCAAGTATAGAATACGTCATTTAGAGTCGCAGGATTCCAAATGGTCAAATATATTTCTACTTGGTGTTAAAAAAGAATTTTAAACATTTGTGAGCCTTTATTGTATTACTTATAAAACCATTTATCAAAACTCAGCTCTCTTCACACATCAGTGAGTATATGTGGGGAAAAGCAAAATCCACTATCGGCCTTGAGCCTCCCTGTGTTTTCTTGCTGGGCACACCAGGAATGCAAGGCTCTTACCACTCTTCACTGAAGCCATTTCTCAGGGTCGGGTTTGCATCCATGAAAGGTGAGGTGCCATCTCCCCAAAGACAAATAGCAGGCTTGCTTCCACTTACTGTAAAAGTGACAGATTCCCCAAGTTCAGTGCACCTTCTCCTGTAATACAAGCCATTCCATGTCTAGGCATCCATCTAGGTCCACCTGTGCCACCTCCTTGTGCAACCAAGAAGACAAACTTGGTTTACTTTCTATTTTTCTTGGGTCAGTCTTTCCACTATAGGTGAAGAGACATAAGGATCAAATACAAGCTGTTTCTCGAAGCATTCTGCTGAAGACATTAAAGCAGACTCTGGGTCTTACCCAACTAACTGAGCAGGAAAAGATGGAAAGCCCTTTTCACATTTTATTTGATGTTAAGCATTATCTTAACAACCAAGAAAATTTTAAAACCAGAGATTATTGACCTCCTAATTATACCATTTTAGTAAAATTAAATTCAATAAAAATTTTAATTTTCTATCTTCATTTCTAATCTTATTATATAGACTCATTTATATGTAGTTATAATAATTTTATATGTAGAATCTCATGTTCTTATAAAGTTGTTGTTTTTGGAAAGGAGAAAGTTGAAGTAGGCTGGACTGCCTGGGTGGAATACAACTTTGGCTTTTAAATTTTCACAACAGGATGATAACTCTGCCTTCTGTGCATCTGGTGTCTGAGCATATGGTTCACACTTTTATCACCAACATAGATGTCATGCAGAACAAGCGCTGGTCAGAGAAATGGACTGAAATCCACAAGCTTCCTTATATCCAATATGACAAAGTCAAATGGACAAGCAAATCACCTATTCTTTTAGGTTTCTCAAGCTCAAGCAATAGAAAGTGCAATTCCAGAATCACTCTCAGCTCTTCAGTTTCACACTACATTATTTACAAAGAGTTGATACTGGAAGATTTTATGCAAGAAGCACCCTTGCCCCCTTTTCACTGTGAATTACATTTACCTATTAAAAAAAAAAAAAAAAAAAACCTCACATTTAAATGTATTGTCAGATTTCACTCCAGAAAATTGTTGCTTTCTGCAGAGGTTTTTCATATGTTTCCTTTATCTAAAAATTAAACCATAAAATGAGGATGATGTAACCCAATGCACCTAGCAGTTTAGCTCTGCTGCTTGGAAAGTCAGCCGCATTTGTTACCCGTTATAGCAAACATTTCACCTCAGATTATCTGTTAACATCTCTTCTTCTCCTTTACAAACAATTTTCATTTTCATCATTAATTTTACACTGTGTTTACTTTTAGAAGTCACATTAAATCTTCTGTAACTCATAATATATGTCAAAGGAATGGCACATATTCAAAGTAGACAGGAGTAGTCCAGGGAGTCAGGAAATGTGGAGCAAGGGGCCAGGCATTCAGTAACTTCACTGCAAGTTTCTGATTAGAGGAAGGAGGATATTTCTGCAGGAGTATTGCTTAAACGAATAAGGTAAAGAAATATCCTCTGTAGAAGTGAATACATGCCTGACTACAGTGAAGGATTGCTGGGAGGAAATACTGGATCATGAAGTTGGAAAGAGATCAGGGTCAATCTGTAGTGCTTTGAACATCGAATTCATGAGTTTAATTTCTACTTTGTAAGTAATTTTTGAACAGGGAAAAGGCTGTTGAAATTGCCTGGATAATTATGACCAAGATGACACCACCAATAAATCTACATCCCTCTGGAGGATAGATCACTTGTTGTATGAAATGGTCAGTTTGTTTTCAGACATTAAATTTTAAGTCCCAGCAGGATATCTTGGTGGAAATGCCCAATTGATTGTGAGAAAAGCATCTGGAGCTTGATATTGATGTCAGAGAGACAGATTTGGAAATTATCTGTGTAGAGGAGCCTTAGAAAAGTAATGAGAGGAGATAAGTGCTCTGGGCTCATTTTCCTTCAACAAATATCTTAAATAATCCCAGAGAGCTGTGACATTCAAAAAGAAAAAGATTATGCTCTCCTGAATTAGAGGGCATAAGGGACAGTAGAGCACTTGAATGTCCTCAAAATAAAGCCTCCTCTCAGTCCAACAAATAGGCTAAATTTAGAGTAGTTTCAGTTGATTCATTACTAGGACTAAAGAGTTCCTGAATAATTGTTTTTTTTTTTTGGCAAGGGGGTAATAAATAATGAAGCCAAGACACTGAAAAAAGAAAATGTATGCTATCTATAAATTGAGAAAAGAAATTCTTTAGGAAATAACAAAAAACCAATACTGCTAACTCAGCTGGGGGAAAAAATGAATAGGAGGCAGTGCCAAAGGTTGTTCAGTGACACTTTTATATTGCAAACATTACCCAATGTCAAGAGAAATAAGCTCACACTATGAGAAGGCACAGCTCTCTGTTAATCACTAGAGAGAATGGGAGAAAAGGGAAATGTAAAGGTAATACTAGCACCTTTAGAGCAAAAGTAAGACTTTTGGTATGTGGGACTCAGACACATTATAAATGAGCAATGTAAGTTAAATTCAAAAGTAGCCTGGTGCTAATGGTATGTTGTCAGAACTGCTCGGCCTGAAACTGGCTGAGTGTAAAAAAGAACGTTATAGAATGAGAAGCTCAATGCAACCTATGGGGAGATGAACATCAGAATGAAAGGGTGAAGCTATGAAAGGTGGAACTAGAAATTAAGGGACAAGATGACAGGCCAAGGAGTTTGGGCTCCACCCTGAAGGTAATGGGATTTATCAGAAAATTATAAAGAAGGAGAACAAGAGACACCTGTTTATGTTGGTAAAGGGGACTTCAGTGCAGGTGCCTGGTGTGGCCCAGAGACCCTTGGAGGGAGGCTAGTGACAAGTTTTTGCAGTAAAGTGAGCAAGTGCTGCTGAGAGCCTGTGCTAAGGAAACCCCTGGGGAAGGAGGGTAGTGCTGGGAAGAAGAATATCGACCATTGTTCTTTAGCAGAGTCGTGGACTTTAAAAAGGATTATCTAACAGTCAACTTTTTAGCCACCATTCCTCTTCTTCCCTCGTGCCTTTTTATGAATCAGTCAGTCAGGCAATGCAATTTTCTCAGAGGTGAGGAGGAAGGGCATATATAAGCAATATCACCTCACTTAGCAAAATAAAATACATAATCTCCAGGGTTTATTGTCATGCTTAGGAAGGGGTGCTAATGCATGGGTTTCTGATGCTGTCCTCCATTTCCTCTTCCTTTTGAGAGTCTCTCTTTTGACTGTCATGTCTCCAACACGTGGATCCCAAAGGATGTGGAGTTTACCTTTAAGCTCTGATTATAACCAAACAAAGTTCTTTCCATGCTTTCTCTTAGCACTTCCAAGAACACTATTATAACTGATTCAAAAATAGAAGCTTGAGAGACATTATACCTAAGCTCAAGCCCTATGGCAAGCCTTCAGGTCACATCACAAGTGTATTGGATAACTTTAGTGATTAAACACACACAGACCTAAGTTAAGTTCAAATCCTAACTCTCTTAAAGAATCTTATGACTTTAGCCAGGTCCTCAAAGGTTCTAAGTCAATAATATCTGAAGCAAAGAAAAGTGAAGACAATTTAGAGATAACATTTGAAGAGCAACTGACACCACATGGGCATGCATATCAGTTAGTAATTTAATTTGGCTGCTAACAAAAGAGACCTAACTTTAATGGATTAAACACACAAGGGTTTATTCTCCTACAGAAAAGAAGTCCGGAGGTAGGCAGTTCAGGGCTGGCATGTCACCTCCAGAAGTCTTCAGGGGCCCAAACATCTCCTATTTTCAATCCTCAAATTTATCTCATGGTGGAGATGACTGCTGGAAACAATGGAGGAAGAATTCATCCTTCCCTTCTAGAAAGACTTCGCAGAAGTAACTTATATTTACATTACATTGACCAGAACCTAGTCACACAACTGTACCTACCTGCTAAGTAGACTGGAAAAAATCTAGGTTTCCAGTAGGGCACACTGCCCTGGGTTCTTTTACAAAAAAGTGAGAATTGTTATTTTATAGGTAATTAACACTGCTATAACTCTTATTAAATGTCACTTCCCTCCTCTTTCAATATAAAAATATTTCACATAAAATTTAACATCATACCCTTTGTTTTTATTGATCAGTGATGTAATAAATGGTCAATCAAGAATGTTTCTGCATCTTTTAAGAAATTATTGATATATTATCCAAAATGTTCAATGTTCATTAATTTAGGTAATAAATTAGTGCCAGGAAAAAGAATCCATCTCTTCTAATTAAAAGGGATTTGGTGTGATTTTGCTTTTATCAGATGAGAGCTATATTTTTTATTTTATCACATTTTGCTTTTTTGCACTCACACAAACCTTATTCTAAAGTCACATACGATCATCTCCAATTATTTTCTTAATTGGCTCTTTTACTGGAATTCTTATTTTAATGATTCTTAGAACATTCGCTCTTCAAATTTCTTTGAAAGTTTAAGGAGGCTGAGATAAATAAACCCAAAGATTCAGTGCTTGTTCAGAATATTTCTTTGATTATTCTTCAACTCCAGTCCTTAAGTAACTAATAGATAGTTGAAAATGCTTCCAAGGCACTTTATAAAGAGAATTACCATTAAACTAAAGCCAATAATGTCTTAATATCTGGGAACACAATCAAAGTTTTTATTCATTTCAAATATAATGTTATTGAATAGGCAATAAACTATACTGAAATGTCTTCTAAGGATCATTAAAGCCTTACTCAAGTTTCCAGAACTAGAATTGGTTGTGGCCAAATGCTTTCAAGAAACTGAATCTAACAGGACAAGAAACAGGAATTGCTACACGACTGCATTTAATAAAATGGACATTTAAGAGAGAAAAAAATATAAAAGAAGTAGAAAAACTCTTAAGATAAAAAGCAGAATGTGACCTATGATGTTATTTGAGGGTAAAATGCTGAAAAGTTAACAGAAAAACATTACTCAATGGTCATGGCTTAAAAAAAAAAAAGGCACGATGGCAAAATTCATCTGGTAAGGACAAGTGAAGACATTGCTTTTTTTCCCTCAGATGCCCACTGTCAGACAGAGCATATTAAGAGGTGAAGAAACAAGCTGAGGCAAAAAAATAAATAAATAAATGAGTTCTGACCCTCTTCAACTAGAACGAAAGTCTATTTTAAAAAATGAATCTGCTGTCCTTTCTCTTCACCTCACATATCTAAACTGATTTCCCACGACACACTCCAACTGCCTGTACCCTGCGGATCGACCTTTGTTTCCTCACAGAGTCACAGCTGAGCTGTGCACATCTTCAATGTGTCATGCACATCCCTGCCTCTGTGTCTTCCCTCATCATCTTCCCTCCTGGGAAAGTCTTCATATAGCTTATATATCAACCACCTTTTCAGGACCAGCTAAAGTCCTACATTTTCTTAGATTATTGCTCTCATTATAATCATTTAATCCTCTCGTACTTGGGCTTTGTCATACAATGCAGCGTATACACAGACAAATAACATTTGAAGTCCTTTTCTATATGGTGGTTTTATAACTAGAGGGGAAGTCACCTGGGACAGAAACCACATTCCATGTCCAGATGACCTGACTGTGCCTGATGCAAAGATGAGCACAGATAGTAGCAGCTGTAGAGAGGACAACCTAGAAGCCAATGCCTATATGTATGCTTTTTCCTTTTTCTTTTTGTATGCCATTTAATACATGCAATTATTAACTCTTTCCCAGGAACAGTCAACCATTGGCGCCTCACCCTCTTTTGATTTTCTCTATGCTTATTCTCTTTGAGAGCCAATGCAGCAGGGAAAGAAGAGAAGTGAGTTGAAGGGTTTGAATTTCAAAGACTGAATTGGCTTTGTTCTAGAGGACTTTGCCCTTTCACACCCTCAAAAGAGTTTCTGCCTCATCCTGCAGGATTCTAACAACCACAGAGCCATTTTATTTAGGAAATCTAGAGATCCATTGCATTTTATGTCCTTTTATCCTTATATCATTCAACAAATATTTATTGAGCATCCACTATATCTCCAAGGAACCATGCTATATATTGGGAATACAGCATCAATTAACATAGTCAAGTCTCTGCCGTGGGTGGAATAGTGGCCCTTCAAGAGATTCATTTAAATTCAATCCTATTTGGAAAAGAGATCTTTTCAGAGGTAATCCAGTGAAAGATCTCAGGATAAAATCAGTCTGGATTAGGATGAGCCCTAAATCCAATGTCTTTAGAAGAGAGAAGGAAATAGAAACATAGACATGGAGGAGAAGGCCATATGAAGACAGAGGCAAAGATTGGAGTGATGCACCTAGGAACCAAAAATTACCAGCAGACACCAGAGGCTGGAAGAGGCCTCGAGCTTTCAGAGGAAACTCTACACTGCCAAGACCTTGATTTCAGACTTCTGGCTTCCAGAACTGTAAGAGAATACATTTCTGTCATTTAAAGCCACCAGGTTTGTGATAGTTTGTTTTAGCAGCCCTAGAAAATTATTATATCCTCTCATGGAATTTATCATTAGAGTGAAGAAACAAAAAAAGAAAAAAGTATAATATAGTGAGCGGTAAGTACATCAAGAAAACAAAATAGGACAATGGGAAAGAATGTCACCAAGAGCTACTTTAGAGTAGAGGGCAAGGAAATCTATTGAATCTCTTCCAGTATTTCCTGAGAAATAATATTTGGGGGAAAAAATTTTATTATGTCTTAATTCATTAACTTAAGCAATTTTTCAATGTGCATATTAAAGATTATCTTCTTCGGGTCATTTTAATGTGTTAGTGAAGGGGTAGCATTTGTAGATATCTGATCTAGGGCATCATTAACACATGTCTAAAACCTGGAAGGGACAGTGCAAATTACCGAATTGTGGCAATAGCATATAACTTAAGACTAAAATAAAGTTGTAAAATAAATCACTTATTCAGGAAATAGATGACAAATTACATCAAAATTTAACATCATTCATTGTCATATTTCTTTCATTATTATATTTCATTGTATAACAATTAGTTGCATATCTATTGTTTTCATGGTATTATACAAATATTGGGGATACAAAATAAAATAGATATGATCCTGTGCTAGGGGCATCTGTAATCTATGGAGAAATGGTGACATTAAGTAAGTCATTTCAAATAAAAAAGAATGTTTGAAAACAAATATAGGATGAGGCAGAGTATGGGGATCGAACAGTGGTGCTGATGGCAAAGATCTCCCTAGTTCATGTATTTCCTTTATTCAACAAATATTTCCTGAAGGCCCACTCCATACCCGGCACTGTTTTAGTCACCTGGGAAATATCAGTGAACAAAACAGGGCAAAATCCTTGTTCTCTTGTGGGATTTCCTCTACCAAAAGAGACAGTCTATAATAGACCCAATAAGTGGATTATTTAATATTTTACAATAGGTAAGTGCTATGGGAAAAGGAAAAAGTAGATTAGAGTGGGTAATATTGGGAGTGAGAGGTAAAAGACAGGCTTGCCATTTATATAGTGTATCAGGGAGGATGTCATTGATTTTCATCCTGTCAGTAGTTTAAGGAAACTGAGCCAAGGAAAAAAATTTCAGGACAATGAGAAAAATATTAAACTGAATTGTTAAGAAAAGGTGAGAATTTCTCTTTATTTTTGAAGAGCCATTCAAAAGCACAGCCTAAAAATAAATAAATAAATAAATAAATAAATGATAATCGAGAAGACAATCAGCCTTCAGTGCTGTTCTTTGGCTGGTAGCTCTGAGAGAGATAATACTACCCTACTCGCCCAGACAAGAGCCATTTGGTGGGTGCCAAGGAAGAAAGAAATCTTGCACAAGTATCCACCTTGAACCAGAAACCCTTGATGCAATTTTCTTCTTCAAATAAAAATAAAAATCTGTAGTTCCTATACTGACATAACTGCAAGCCAGGAAATTCCTGGGTCGGAACAGGATGCAAAGCAGGAGGCTCCAGCGGAGTCAGCCTCTTAAACCTGAAACAGCCAACCCAGATATCCCTCATGTGACGTTTCCTTCACAGCTATATAGCCTACAGCGACATTTCCAAAACAGGCTTCACATTTTACATCCACTCATATAACAAATAAGTCCTGGAGATGTAGTGTACAGCGTGGTGACTATAGTTAATAACACCGTATTGAATATTTGAAAGTTGCTAAGAGAGTAGACCTTAGATGTTCTCATCACAAGAAAAAAAAAATGTAACTATGTGCGGTGATGGATGTTAACTGGACTTACTGTGCTGATCATTTCGCAGTATATACAAATATTAAATCATTAGGTTGCACACATGAAACTACTATAATGTTATTTGTCACATACATCTCAGGTTTTTTTTTAAAAGATATATTCTTAAAGAAAGTGCCTATAAATTCAACCTTTTGGTCGTGAAGGCGGTGGAGAAGTGGAAGTTGTGCTTTGCTTTTATCTGAAGTGCAACACCTATAACTGTGAACATTAAAAAATGCATCAATTCCCATAAGTCTAGAGTCTTTTTTTAAAAAGGTCCTGGTGATTTTCTTAAACCATACTATCATTTTACTGAGGAAACTGAGCTCACAAGATAGAGTATATGAAATAGTTCCTTGTCTCTGTCAACTGATTAATGTTTTTAAGGGGGGAATTTTGAAGCTTTGAAGGAATTCAAAGTGCTAGAAGCAGTTGCACTCCCTACCTCCAGGGGGCATCATTCATACTGTAGCCTGTGGCATGGCTCCTTCTAGAGGTTTGCAGTGCAGAGTCTGGGCAGAAGTACTCAATGGTCCTTCCCGAATGGTCCTTTACTTATTAGTCTTGAGTTAGGTTAAAAGGATGCACCCAGTTCCACTACAGATTTTAAAATGAAGTGATTTGGCTTCATTCTTTCTGAAGTTAGTTCAGTGCAAAGTTAGACTGAAACCAAATCGGAAGAGCTAATTAGAGGACATTGCCTTTGTAGAGGAGGGAAAAACTATTTTACTAGCTTCTCTGGCTGGGGCGCTGGAAATTGAACTGACAAAAGACAGACTAACAAGATAAAAACAGTTTATTAACACATGTAGCACACATACACACAGGAGAAATTCATTGAAAAGTAACCCAAGGGGGTGGTTACCACTTGGAGCTTATGTAGCATCTTAATAAAAAACAGTGAATTTGTGGAGAAGTGACAAGACAAAGGAAAAGGGGTTTAGGCTTTTAGGGGCAGGAAGTTTCTGTGCAAAGGCAAATATACGGGGAGAAACTAATAGAAGATATGGGTTATTATGTAGATTCCTCTCCCTTCTTTCTGGGCTGGTAAGAGTCCAGAGTTGTCTCTCAGAATTAAGAACCTAAGAGTTGTCCTTCTCCTCCTGGTATGGGAGAATGAGACATCTTTACAAATGAAAATTTATGTCCTGCTTTTAGGCAAATGAGTAGAAGAAAGGACTTTTATGAAACTTGCTGTTTTTAAATTGTCTTCAGCTCAAAATAATACTATGCCAAAGTGGCATGTTTGGGGGTGACATATTCTGATCATCGACATGATTTTCCAGCTGAATTGCTGACAACCACTGTGAACAGGAGCTCATGGTCTCCTCAGGCAGAAATGATCTCCTCTATTTGTACTTCCACTATCCCAATTTGGGCCGTCATCAGCTAGATCTACTGCTATAAGTTACTTCTCTAGCCTCATTTCCTACCTTTCCTTGCTTTGCTTTTCCCACTTTACCAACCCAAACTAGAGTCTCCTATAACCGTCTTCTTGTTTTGTGCTTCCATAACTTTGCTCCTATTGTTTCCTCTCCTTAGAACACCGTTCCCTTCATTCATCACCTGGCCAACTCACATGCATCTTTCAGAAATAAGATTATATCTGACCTTTCAGAAAGTCTTCTCAGTTACTTTTCCTCAATTCGCTGGCTATGATAAGTGACCCTCCTCTAAGCAAAAACATCCATGCATGAAAATTTCT
Organism: Pteropus vampyrus; assembly: GCF_000151845.1. Lineage (NCBI taxonomy): Eukaryota > Metazoa > Chordata > Mammalia > Chiroptera > Pteropodidae > Pteropus > Pteropus vampyrus. The sequence goes on along the minus strand of NW_011888824.1, from coordinate 1,335,148 downwards.
TCTTTTCTCCCACTAAATTATAAACTCCTTCAAACCATAGTTAGTAAGAGTTGAAGAGATTAGCAGACACACTATGCCTTTCGATCTTGCTCCTGGTCAAGCTCCCCTACCCAAGCAACTGGGAAGTTATTCCTCAGATAACATTCACCATTGGCTATAGTCACTGCCACTCTAAAACTTGTAGTTTCTACTCAGAACATCTTCGGATAGGTTATTATATCATCTGATCATGTCTATGGACAATGAGTTGCCTATCATGACTTAGTGCCTGACACCCTAAAAGTTTTAGCCCTGAGATTCTATGGCCAGTCAGAAAATCCATTTGGGGAGTAAGCTAACTAAAGTACCCAGGAGAGTAAAGTTGGCCTTGCTTATACATGTGGTCAGTCATTGCTTGCCTATCTGGGTGATTTGCATGTGATAACTACCTTGGACACTGAAAGACCATAATAGAAATAATTCCCTGATAGTTAAAGTATTTTAATCATTAATAGTCAACTGATTCATGCTGCTCCAATTTTTACAAGTCTGATTTTTTACCAGAAAAAAACATGTGTTAAATTCTACTGGTCTTGCATGGTTTCCAATGCTATTTGGAGAGCCAGATCAATGATTGTTCTCAGAACATTCTTACACAAAAGGATGCTGTCTAACATAGATTTGTCATTCAAAGGAGGCTCTCTCCTAGCCAGGTCTAAAGAAATATTGAGTTTAGGGTTTATAATGAAAAGTTGTTTGTTATGGTTATATAGAAAAAGCTATGCAAAAATACTTGAAAAGCTTTAAAGCACCACATAATTGTAATAACTAAATTTTCTTTCTCTCTAATTCCCCCCTTTTCCTAGATTTTTGGTATGATAGAAAAATGATTCATCTTCTCCATTTCTTTAACATATTAGGCAGTAATTAGCACAGAACATGCATTTAAAAAATATTTATGGAGTAAATGGAGTGATGAAAGAGTAAGGAAGATACAAACACTCAGAAAGAAAGAAAGATTGAATTGCCTACCTAAGTAACACCAAGAAAGCAGTGACCACTCTGATTCTCAGAATCCTCATCTTTACCATGATGGGGTTGAACTAGATGATCTCGAAAGTTCTCTTCGAGAATGTTGTATCTCTAGACATAGCTGTCATGTTAACCATCTACTCTTTATTTACATTTCTATTTGTAATTGTGACAGCTTCTTTTCAACATGCTTTTGGAAAATGCTAAGTGCCTGTTTACAGATTTTTCACTGGAAACCTCTAAGGTGGGCTGTTTCCTGATAGCATCTAGACAGTTGCAGTTCTCTTATCAGTGAATCGAATTTACACATTACTGCAGGTGAGTTTCCTCCAAAGAGTTAACTTTGTCCAACAGATGCAGATGCCTGGGAATTTCAACCAATGGAGATGACACTTACTGCCTCAAAAGACTGATCCTTTCCCATTTTCACATCTATTATGTTTCAAATCTGCTCCTTTTGACAAATACTTCTTTAGGAATGATTGTGTCCTAGGTATTTTGCAAGGAACTGATGAACTCTTAGTTTACAGCCTGTATTTGGTTTGCATCATATATGCAAATTATAAATGTAAATAAATTTTCTGCATATAAATAAGCATTCAGCTAATCAGAGAAACTAAGCTTTAAAATGCTTTTTGTCAAATATAGAATTATTTTGGAGTAGCTTCATAAAGCTTAACAGTCCAACAACCCAAGATTAACACTCAAGTCATAGGGGATCATAGGCTCTTTACAATGTCCCCTAATCTACCGCGATCACCAACCATCACACACATTTTCACTATACCTTTTGTGGACTGTATACTAGACAGGGTACGTGTATCTGAAAGAATCTCAAAACGCAGTCCTGGATTTCAAGAATTTTATGATATTGTGAAGAATTCTTTGTTTACTCTAACCTCAGCTCTGCTGAAGGTCAGCAAGCCACACCAAATGACGAAGGTAAAAACCACATAACTGTGTTCTGCAAAGAGGAAATGCACAACTACTACCAAGAACATGTTGGAATGAGACAAGGAGAGAAACTGGCAAGCAAGCTTGGAATGCTGATGATTCTGCAATAACAAAAGATCTAAATACCTCAGACACTTTTGCTTAGGGCATTCCAAATGTCTTTGCCATTGTCAGTCACTATTCCTGGAGTTGTGAATTTTTGCACTGTAAGAGGATGTTCATAGATATCATAAATTACTATAGAGGAGTTTGTGCTGAATTAACTTAATTCAATCTAAAACAGAAAGTGACCAATCCTTACTAATCTTTCAAAAGGAAAACATTTGTATTATTATATTTGTAATATCAATATTTAATGCCTCACTTTAAAAATCTTTTTATGGGGAAAAATCTGTTATTTATTTGGTACACTACTAACAAAAAAAAAGAGAATATAATTGGGGAAGGTTAAAGTAAAGTAAAGAGAAATAAAAATGTGTCAACTATTAAAGAAGGGTATACCAGCTTTTTTTTTTCATAAAAGAGTCTAGTTCTGGTAATTGTAAAGCTACACAACAACAGTTACAGTTGTATAACAGTCAAATCTCATTAGTCTGGAATTCAGCAAGTAGGAGAAATAAAATCAATTTTCTGCACTAGTGTGAATAATCCAGTATGTTATTTTATCTGTACTATAGCACATAACCTAATAAGCCTTTTCTTCAGCCAGGAAACTTTTAAACAAGACAAGCTGATAGTGAGAATAATTAAATTATGCTGTTGTTTACTCACCCCTCCTATTGGCAAATCATGGTCATTATTCACTGGTCTTTCTTTTTCTAGTCATGGTACTGGATAATATATTTACAAAAGCAGACAATTCTAAATATCTATCATCGCAACATTAAAAACTTTCCTGTTAGCTGAAATGTTTTTGGCTTTGAAGAAAGTATGATTGAGCTCATCAAATATATACAGCTAAGATTTTTTTACCTCTAAAGAAACACAACTTTTTCTAAAGCAAATGCATATAGGAATATAATAAATAACTTTCAGGGTAAGGGAGGAGGAAAAAAATGGAGATGAGAAATAGAAAGAAAAAAAAGAATATAGTATCTTATGTAAGAGTTCAGATAATCAAATGTAAAAACACTTTTTTCTCTTGAATTCTAATATATCAACCTTTCTAACTCATTTTACTCATGCAAATGGTTGTCATGAATTTCTAAATTCAATTGGAGACAAGGAAAGGAAAAATCAGAAAGTACTAAAGTAATGTGCAGACTTAAAGGTAATTTTTACTCACCTACTCTTTTGGGGGAAAGCTTTTTCCAAAGCCAGGAAGTTTAATGTAGCAGCAGACAACTTAGGGAAGAGTACAGAGATTTAAATGCTATACTTAATTCTATTCCTAATGGCCTGTCTGATCTTCTACTTTTGTTGATCCCTGTTTTCACATTTATAACTGAACTTCTGTGACAGCCTTGAACTAGCCTCCCAGCTCCAACCTTTTCTCTACTCACAGTCATCCTCCAGGTGGCTGCCTGAGTTATCTTTCCATAACACATACCTACTCATGCTGTTACCATGATTAAAACATCTGCTGCCTCCTCAAACAGATAAGGATAAAATCCAGCTCCTTAGCAGGCCCAGCAAGCTTTGGCAGTCTAACACAACCAATCTTTCCATCCTCATCTCCAACCTCTCCTCTTGTCCCACACTCATGCCACCCCGTGTACTCACTGTTCCCTGAACACACCACATTTTCATTTTCGCATTTCCTTTTTCCACTGCCTGGATCCCCTGCTTTCCCCTCTCCCGCATCTCCATTGTAACACCACAGTAGCCTCAAGTTCCCTTCAAACTCTTTCCTTGGGGATGCCTTCTCCAAACTTCCAAGCCAGTGTAGCCCCTTGTTTTAAAAATGCAAGTTTTATTATTATTCAAGCGAGGCCAATAGATCAGGAGAGGGTTGCATTGAAAAGACAGTTTGTTATTCACAGTTCCCAAGAGGAGGAGGCAGTTCATGCCTCACAGGGCCGCACAGGGAAGCATCAGGGTCAGTCAGGAAGCAGAAGGAATGAGGGGGAAAGGTGGGCAAAAGCTTCTACTGTGGTTTCTACAGGAAAAGCAAGGCAAGGTAAGTAGGTTTAGGATTGGTTAGTCTAAATAGTTTCAGTAGGCTCTAAGGTACAGGAACTATGTCTACTTGTCTGGTACCTGGCTCTGGAGTGATTAGGGAAGAGGAACGTTGGTCCTGAGTGTGAATACCCAATAAAGGAGGTGGTGGGGCGGTGGGCTCTGGCTCGATTAGTTTGCCTGGGAAATGTGTGCTCCCGGATGGACAAGTTATTTACTATCCCCAAGAACTGGCAACTCTGGGAAGAACAGTCTTTGCATGGTCAGCAAGGCTCCAAGATGTCAAATCCTCAGAATTACAGAAAATAGGAAGGCATGATTAACACACTCCTTCCTACTATAGTGTGTGCAATACCTTTATAGCATTTTGTGTTTAAATTGTTTACTCCTTAAGAACAGAGATGTCACTTTTGGAGTTTGGATACACAAAGATCTAAAGGTAAAAAAGCAAAAACTGAAAGCAAATTGTCCTCAACAAAGAACCAGAAAGGAGTATTTCAAATAATCTCCTAACTTTGTATTTATTTTATGTTTTCAATATAGTTTGAACCAATCACAATAGCAAATATAATATGTTTCCCTTATATTTTTACTCAATGCCCAGATCTATTAGCCCACACTCAGTTTTAACAGAAGTAATAAACCAGGAGAGAGGATGACACAGAGACTCCTATTTTTCCTGTAAAAATATTTCTCCTTTAAGAAACAAAAGGAAAAAAAAATTCACAAAAATAATTGTAGAATAGACCTCTCTTATTATCCTTGATTGTAGCCCATTAAATAAGAACACCAGAGAGCAGTGTGTGCCTCTGATGAGGCCCTGATTGGAAGAGAGCACTATACACTAAATGAGGTCTGAGGGTTTGGGAAAGCAGCAGGATACCAATACATGATGCTAACCAAAAATAAAAAAAAGGGGCGAAGCAGATTGAGAAAAATCAGTAGGAGGAAAGAAAACAGAACCAGGACCAGTAGGTGGAAAAAGAAAGGAGCACATGCATTAATGAATGAGGTCATTCATTTAATACCAACATTCATCACTGTGATTTGCAACTAGAAAAAACACAGTGAAGCCTAAGTGAAAGTCATTGTTTCCATCGAACAAAAATCTAGAAGAGAAATACTCAACTTGTCCTTTCTGACAATTACAGCATCTTCCTCTTTAGGTCAAATGGAACTATTTAAGGGTTATTTTAAATGAGATAATGTATGTGAAAGCATCCAACACACCGAAGAACACTGGAGCTATTCAATAAATGTGTTTCATTTCCTTCTCTGCATGCAATTTGAGAAGTGGCTCCGAAGTCAGTGGATACGAGTTACACTTATCTCATCAAATTAAATTTCATGGTTGGTGAGAAATTCAAGATTTCAGAGTAATTAGTTTACAAAGTGATTCAATGTGGGGTCCTTTCTTACACTTACGCTGGCACTTGCTGGCTTTGCCCTTGGCTCTTCCTCACTGACAGTTGACAGGCTCTGCCTTTCTCTTTGTGGCCAGAAGCTAAGTACGTGCATGTTCATCCACTTTGCACATGTGCTATTTCCTCTGTGTCTTAGCCAACCCAAACATGTCATTAATGGAAGACATCATCTGAAGATTCTCAGTGTCCTGGCTCCTATCACACAGACCCTCTCGCCTCTGCCTTAACATGTGGGTTATGAGAGGAGATTGTCATTTACCTCATTTCCACCTTTGAGTTTTTTTCCCACCAGAGTAACCACACATTGAGATTTTGATGCTTCTAATAAAGGCCTCTGTAATCTCTTTCCCTAACATAATTCACTCAGTACGTTGTACAGTGTGTACTCATGTGTCTTATACTCAGTAGAGAATATTAAACCTTTGGGACCTCCTGGAATATGCCACACTTTACAGAAACAAACAACTCTTCTAAAAGTAGAGGGCATAATATAGCTACCACGGTCAGGTTGTACAAATTGTGCCCTGTGTAGGTTTCCTGACTCGGAGGTGATTGGGGTTATAATCCAGCCCTTGCTTTGTTTGCCAAGCAATGCCTAGAGGAGATGTGTTTCTTAATTCATGCAAAGGCACCATACCAGAGAGTGACCCTGGTCATGTCAACATTACTGTTAAAAAGAATTGAATAAACGTAGGAAGTTAGTTGTTATGTGGTCAAAGAGATTATGACAATAATAATTTCAGTTAACATTTGCATTTCCTTCCACAGTATCCCTATGGAAATTCCTTTTCCATCCAATTTATAATTAATTTGAAAAAAATCTAACCTGATAAAGATGTCTAGATTTAAAAGCTGAAATTGTGTAACTAGCAAAATTCATCAAAATCGAACAATTTTGTTTCTGAAGTATAAATGCCTAAAGGTAGACAGGCACTACCAAATTCTTCTCTCTAAAGGACAAAATTAATTAATTGTGAAAAAAAAAGTAGACAGGAAATGAGTTCAAATACAACAATAAATAATGTGACACAAAATATGGGGTTTATATTCCTAACCCACCCAATTGACTTATGGAGAATCTAAAAATGTACTCTAACAAAATGTATTTTTAATAGGACAGGAAGCATTTTCACTCACAAAACATTTTCAAACATTCAGTTCCAAAATGGCCTACCCAAATATAATAACTATGAAGTGCAAACACTTTACTTGGCAATAGAAAGGACAAAAAGATATTAAAGGAACCATCCCTACCCTTTAAGATTTTAAGGGACTAAAATCTTAAGTAGAAACAGTTTTAAAACTCTAATATTGCTGTCACACAGGTACATATATGTTGCAATGGGAATAAATGGGAAGGAAAAAAGATGGCTCCTGAGGGGTCAGAGAAAGGTTTTGTGACATTTGAGCTGGGACCCGAAGATGAGACTAAAGGAGGATTAACTTCTAAAACTTCAATGTCCTGAACTCACAACACGCTCAAGAAATGATGACATTTGTGTGGCATGCTGGAGTAAACTGAGGATGTTGATTCATGCTAGGGCAAGAGCTCTGGTTAATATTGGCTGTGCCCAGGGACAAAGAGATCTGTAACTCAGTACACCCATAAGCCAATTTGGTCATATCAGGAGGCCATGGAACACATATTGGCAAGTTATGTAGAGTTTTGAAAGTAAATTGGTATTTCTCAGGCTTTCTGACACATTATAATCACCTGAGAGATTAAAAAAATATAGATGCCATTTAAGTCCGTATCTCTGGGAAACTAGCCTGAACATAAGTATGTTTTAGGAGTTCTCAAATAAGCCTAATGTGAAGTTAGATTTAGAACCAGTAGTCGAAACTTCTCTTCCCTCACCAAAACAAAACTGGCTGAGTCACACAGCAAGTTTCAAAATAATAATAATA
>NW_011888824.1:1323999-1326231 GCF_000151845.1 Pteropus vampyrus | reverse complement strand
AAAAATAAAATAAAATGGCAGTTCAATTCAACTGAGAAAGGAAAGTCTTTTCAACAAATGTTGCTAGAGGGAAAAAAATGAACCTTGATCTCTACCTCAGGCAATACAAAATTTTAACTCAAAACAAATAACAGAACGAAATGCAATATTTAAAATTATTAAACTTCTAGAAATAAACATAAGAACAAATCTTCATTATCTTGGGGTAGGCAAATATTTCTCAATAAAACACAAAAAGCATGAACCATAAAAGAAAAAAAATGATAAGTGAGAATTCATAAAAATTTTAAACTTAATCTCCTTGAAAGACATTATTAAGAAAATTAAAAGATACATCAGAGCGAGAGGAAATATTTGCAATATGAATATTTGACAAAGGACCTGCATCAAGAATTCATAAAGAATTTAATTAGTTAGAACTCTATAAAAAAAGTAACACGATTTTAAAAACAGGCAAAAAATTTGAATACTTTACAAAAAAAGGTATGTGAATAGCCAATACACACATGAAAAGATGCTCAACATCATTAGCTCCCAGCTGTATTAATCATGCTATTTTAGTCCATATTTTTGATGCTTTAATATTTTGGGTCTTGCTGACCCTAATGGCAGTCATCTCCTGATCTATCAACCCTGCCATACTTAAATAATAATAAAACCTATATTTTAAAACACAGGGAAATTCAAATTAAATGCACAATGATATGTCACTACATACTCACTAACATGGGTAATATTTGTAAAAGATGACAATATCAAGCAGTGATAATGCAGAACAATTGGAACCCTCCTCATACATTGCTGGCGAGATTGTCAAACAGAATAGTCATTTTGGAGGGTTGTTCGATGGTTTCTTATATAGTGAAGCATACATTCACTATAAGCCTCAACAATTCTATACCTGAGTATTTACTCAAGAGAAATGAAAGTATCTGTCCACAGAAAGATTTATACACAAATTTATTCATAATAGCTAAAAACTGGAAATCCAATGTCTATAAAAGGGTAAATGGATAAACAAAATACGGCGTACTTGTAGTGATATAGAATGGATATGGAATGAAATACTATTCATCAATGAAAATTAATCACTGAAAAATGCAAAAGCGTGGATGAATTATGCTAAGTAAAAAAGTTACACACAAAAGCATACATAACATAAGATTCATTTCTAGGAAACTCTAGAAAAGGCCAATCTGATCTGCACTGACTGAAAGAATATGAAAGGTTGCCTGGTGCTGGGGATGGGGAAGATTGAGAGGGGGCACAAGGACAATTTTGGGGACTGGTAGAAATATCCTATATCTTGATTGTGGTGGTGATTACATGAGTATATAAATGTGTCAAAACACATTGAAATATAGACTTCAATGGACAGAATTTATTGTATGCAAACTATACCTCAATAAAGTTGATTTAAAAAAAATAGTATCCTTGAAATAGAATAAAATTTAGTGTCAGTCTTTTTATTATTCCCTTACTCATAATGAGGTAACATGTCTGAATATTCTGAAAATATCATTAAAAGAAAAAAAATTGTATTTGGAAGCAATTACTGAAACCAGATGGTTTCATGTTCTTTTAGGAGTTAAGACACTATAAACAATATTGCTTTATATGACTATGAAGAGCCTTATCTCTGTGTACTTTGCATTATTATTATCTATAAAATCCTACTTTATAGCAATAGCTGTACTTTACAAATCTTTTCTATGGCTTAACTGTTAACGTTGACATGCAGGCTCTGCTACATATCCCTCCCAACTCTGAAATTAGGAGGCTTCTTGCTCACCAGCTCAAACACAAAAATTGTGTGTCCATTCAGGAATCCACTGTCAGGATGGATATCTGCCCTGCGTTCCCCCAGAGGAGAGCTGGGAACTCTGAGCAGCTGGATGGATGCCCATGAAAAGAATGTCCTCATTTCTGCTTCTTTTTATGGGCAGTGGGGAAGAGAAAATAGGACTGCCAGATGGCTACAACTCATTACTGCCTGGTAGCATTCAGGGTGAAATGAGAGTAAATTAATCAGTATTCGGGAGGAATGAATGGCAAGGGGTGATGTGTATTGATGCTATTTTAGCGCAAGTCAAATTAAACCTGTAGAACTGACAGCATGCATTAATCTCCCCGTTGCCTCCAGTAGCAGTGCAAATGAGCTCCTAGTATCTTTATACAAAACCACTGTTATTTTCCTGTTACTACCTTGGCAAAAAGTTCTAGTAATGGCCT
>NW_011888824.1:1312429-1323949 GCF_000151845.1 Pteropus vampyrus | reverse complement strand
AAAAAAATAGTATCCTTGAAATAGAATAAAATTTAGTGTCAGTCTTTTTATTATTCCCTTACTCATAATGAGGTAACATGTCTGAATATTCTGAAAATATCATTAAAAGAAAAAAAATTGTATTTGGAAGCAATTACTGAAACCAGATGGTTTCATGTTCTTTTAGGAGTTAAGACACTATAAACAATATTGCTTTATATGACTATGAAGAGCCTTATCTCTGTGTACTTTGCATTATTATTATCTATAAAATCCTACTTTATAGCAATAGCTGTACTTTACAAATCTTTTCTATGGCTTAACTGTTAACGTTGACATGCAGGCTCTGCTACATATCCCTCCCAACTCTGAAATTAGGAGGCTTCTTGCTCACCAGCTCAAACACAAAAATTGTGTGTCCATTCAGGAATCCACTGTCAGGATGGATATCTGCCCTGCGTTCCCCCAGAGGAGAGCTGGGAACTCTGAGCAGCTGGATGGATGCCCATGAAAAGAATGTCCTCATTTCTGCTTCTTTTTATGGGCAATGGGGAAGAGAAAATAGGACTGCCAGATGGCTACAACTCATTACTGCCTGGTAGCATTCAGGGTGAAATGAGAGTAAATTAATCAGTATTCGGGAGGAATGAATGGCAAGGGGTGATGTGTATTGATGCTATTTTAGCGCAAGTCAAATTAAACCTGTAGAACTGACAGCATGCATTAATCTCCCCGTTGCCTCCAGTAGCAGTGCAAATGAGCTCCTAGTATCTTTATACAAAACCACTGTTATTTTCCTGTTACTACCTTGGCAAAAAGTTCTAGTAATGGCCTGGTAGTTTACCCCTAGTGATTAATACAGACTTGTGCACTATACTAATTCTGCTAATGAAAGAACTTAACCCATATTGTAGCAATCAATCTCCAAACTGCATCTCTCCAACTGAAAGCAGGGCTGGTGCAAAGCAATAGTCGGATTTGTCTGTTATCTGCAGACACTTAGGCTTAAATGAGCACAGTGGATTTACTGTTTGGGTATTGCTAAAGTCAGAAGGATTTTTATTCTAGAGGGAAATAGCAATAAAACTGTCATATTTTAAAAGAGAATTCTGATATATATTTCAAAGGTCAGCTATAAATCTGTGTAATGGTATTACATTGGATTATCTCTTCTGTGTTGTATATTTAGGAGTAATACTATATTGCAGAAAAAGGTTGACTCCCAATTTAAAAAAAATAAAATCAGTTGATATCTGGGTTAAACTTAATTCCTGCTTAGTGTAAGCCGCTTTCTGACATATTAAAGTCTATGGCATCACTTTCACCCCCTCTCCTTAATATTGAATATGGCCACTTTTGCTGAATGCCTCTCTGCTGAGGGCCTGCTCAATTAGAAATGTCTTCCAGAGCCTCTAAACAGCCAGAGAGACCAATAAGAAAGGTTTAGTATTCTTCTAAAATTACAGCAAGAAGCAGAAATTGGAGAATTTAGAAATCACAAAATTGTCTGCAAGATCTCTGGGGCTTCTCTCAGGCTTTATTCTTCCATAAAATTTCTATTCTGACCCAGCAACAGATCCAGATTTTATAGGTCTGAAGCTTATACATTTTGCAGGCCTCTATTTCAGAGAAAAGTATACAAAATTGCAAATGCGATATTCTGTATGAAAGTGGACATTTACATACTGAAAAAAGACATAACGACAAATTAAAAAGCTAACTAATTTTTTTACATTCCAGAGCTTCTGTCAGTCCTTCTGTATTTGATTTTGGCTTCTAATGGGACATGTCCTTCTCATCATCTCTGAATTTTTGTATAATCAATAATTTTGAAAACACAAAACTAATCTAAAATTAAGGCATTCTAAGAGGAATTAAAGGTATTTTGAAGTTGCCTTTATATTATCCTGTACTATATAACCATATAATCAAATTTCTCTTATACTACATACATTGAACTTCTATAAATACATATAGCTTTATAATTGGAACACAGGTTTCCTCCGGTACCGGCTCTTCCAGGTGGCAACTCTGTGTGCTCTTTTGTCCAGAACTGCCACATTTTGTCAAGACAAGATACATTATACACACTAAAATGTAATTCAATCCTTTGAGATCTGTAAGATGTGTAACATTGCATGAAGATACACTTAATGTTTGTAGTACTACTGCTAACCATTTTGTCCTCAGACAAATTCTATTTTATCCAATTAACACCCAAATGCATCCTTGTTTATAATGTATACACTGCAGGAAAAAACTTTCATTTCAATTGGGCATACAGGAAAATCAAATCTTCCTCTTACAATTTTACATGCATGGTGTTTGGAACAATTTTTCAGAGTCATTCTGGGTCTGTACATTTTAAACCTTGTTTCTCCTCCACTTCTGAAGTTGAGAAAATAGGACATGTTCAAATTGCAATATGACTTTGCCCCAGAATCTTTGGGACACACCATGAGTTGGTAGAAGTATTCCTGGAAGCCATGCCGACACCGTGATAGCTTACTACAACTTAATGATATACAGAAATGACCGCAAACCACATAAACATTCCACTAACCCAGTTTGAATGTGTGTCCCCAACTCATTTTTCCCATAGACCTGTCCCAAATGTCCATGGCTGCTCCAACACTCCCCAACACAAAGAGTGTGACAGCCAGGAAGTCGGAATGGAAAGAGACTGAGTCTTAACCAATTGTAGTTAATAGATATTCCTTTCGAAAACTTTACAAAAACTATGACCATGAGTATATATTTTCTGAATCGCTTCCTGGGTCTTGAAAGGGCCCATCCAAATGAGGGGCACTGACATTTAAACATCATTAGCTTAAATTATCATAGATCAGTCTTCATTCTTATCTCTTTTTCAAAAACATGTTGATTGGCCAGAGCACAATGGGTGAAGGGAGAGAAAACCTGAATTGAGCAGAACTTCCATCTCTGACAGTATAAATCTATTCAAGCAACAAAAAACTTTTTGTGTGTCAAAGTACCCCCATTTCCCTGGGGACTCTGGAGTGCAATTTGCAAAGTGGGATGAGCTGACACATGGAGGACTTCTTGATGCTTCTTGAATTGTTGGTGCCAGCCTGTGTTAGTAAATTTACAGAAATAAAACCAAAAATATAACCCCAAATTTCTCAGAATTATTTTTCTCCTATCCACTGTTCCCTACCTAAGAATCCCAACCTTGTATATTGATACTTAGAAGCAGGTTTTATGTTCAGAGTACCTGGACAAATCTCCTTACCTAGTTCCTATACCCAAAAGCATGCTCCACAGACCCTAAACTCCTGAGATTCTCCTGGCAAAAATGACTCGATGGTCTCGTAAGTTTAGGACAGGCTCATACTGTATTCCCTCTTGGGCATTTACAATACACCTTACCATTTAAAGGCTCCAAGAAACCTTGCAATAAAGAAACCTACTTACTCCAGTATTCTCTACATTTATTTAACCATTTTTCAAACAATGCTTAATAAAACATGGTAAAATTAGAGTTTCACAGACCATACTATGGGCATGTTTTCTTTGCCTCAGTGTTGTCAAGTTTCTAGCTCAATGATTCTCAAAAGTGTATTTTCTATCACTTTTCCCCTTTCTCAATGTGCTCCAGGTATAATAGGTCTCCTTATATATATTTTATTATGCCTCAAACTTTTTCTTTTCAGGAATTTAGTACTTTCTTTTTCCTCTGCCTAGAATTCATTCCTCCAAATATGCACGTGGCTCGTTCTTTCACTACATTCAAGTCTGCTCAAAAGTTAGCTTTTCAAAGAAGCCTTCTGTAATTGACTAAATTGTGCCCACGCCCAACCCCAGAATTCATATGTTGAAGGCCTAACCCTCAATGTGACTGTGTTTGAAGATAGGGCCTTTAAGGAGATAATTAAGGTTAAATGAGGTCGTAAGGGTGGGACCCTAATCAGATACAATTGTTATCCTCATGAGAAGAGGAATAGGTATCAAGAGTGTCTATGCACAGAGTAGGGGCCATGTGAGGACACACAACAGGAAGGCGGCCATCTACCAACAAAAAGAGGGGTTTCAACAGAAACCAACACTTCTAGAACTTTGATCATAAACTTTTAGCCTCCAGAACTGTGAGAAAATAAATTTCTGTTGTTTAAGCCCCACAGTCTGTGGTATTTTGTTAGGATAGCCCTAGCAGGCCAATATACCTTCCCTGGGTACCCCACCTAAAATTTGTACTTCCTATTATTCTTTTCTCCTTATTCTGCTTTATTTTTCTGCAGAACACTTGACATCTTATCACTGCTTGACATAATATATGTTTATCTCTAGGAGTCTGAGAGATAGTAGAATATAGTAGAGTTCAGCAGATAAGTGTTTGGGCTCTGGGTTCAAATCCTGACTCTGCCACTTTGTAGTGGTATGATCTTTGATGAGTTATAAAAAGCATATGCATTTTCCATATGCAAAATGGTGATGATAAAAATGGTATTAACTTCAAAGGCATTGACATGAGGCTGTACTGATATAGAACAAGTAAAGTGCTTAGACTACTACCTGGAACAATACACACATTCGGTAACTATTACCTACTCTTGCTTATCGTCTGTCTGTCCCACTGAAATATAACTTCCATAAGGATGGGGACATTGTCTTATTCATGGATATGTTCATAGCCCTCAAATAGCTGTCTTCAGAGCAGATGTTAAGCCCTCAATAAATATTTGTTATCTGCAAATATGAATAAATGAAAGCCAGTGGACCTTTTTTTTCTGAGTTCACAAAGAATTTAAATTCTTTATTGTCACTTCTGTGGTCATCTGTTTTATTGATAGTGCACCATATAACCCATCACTACCACATGATTTCAGAGTCCCCATTTTTGTGTTGACTGTAGTACTGGTGCCAAGTGATACTACTTTAATTGACATGGGCTAGTGAACTGAGCTCACAGGGACAGTTACCAAGGGGCAGAGAACACAGGCTTTCTTACTCAAAAGGCTCACACCGGAGCTGTCAGTACTACATATACATTGTGATGCTTCATTTCAGCAAAATGTCATCCATATAATTAAATCAAAGCATTTTATTTGAAATGTGTTTGTTTTATTTGCTTTTAATTGTTTTATATTGGTTTTGTAGCTGCACACAATGTGATATTCCAGATATTAGTCAATGGCTCTTTGGCACTTTCCACTGATGGACTTTAGAACTTTCGCTGTTCTACGTGATGTCATTGGAATGAGTCATTCTTTATGCCTCGATCAGACAAATGCGGAATCCAAATAAGAGGCTTCATAGGTATGGTATTACCTTCGACAAGTCACAGTTATCTAAGGAAGGCTTTTGTCCAGCTGTCACTAAGAGTATATAACAGGTGGTGTAAGAGTAGTTCCCTAGGAATTTTACCCCCACATATCAAAATCTGCAATCACTTATGCCTTAAATCATGATGTCAATCAACAACAAGAACATTCACTATGAAAGAAATCAACAGGAGAGTTTAATCCCAATATATATGTCCTTCTGTTATCACAGATGTATATTTTCCAATGATATTAACAATTATTCACACCACACGGTAAAGAGCCAGGTGAAGAATTTGCTATCATTATGGTAGCAAATTGAATACTTGCTATGGAACCCCATCTTGAATTCTAGTAAAGCAAATAGACAGATCACGAGTATTTCTATATCTCCATCTTTATATAGCTGCTATGCCTATGAAGCATAACCCCAAGGAACCAGTTTGGATTCAGATAAGTGCCTTTATAGACAAAAATTTTTCAAGCTCTGAAGAATGTTTTAATAAATTCTAAGATTTAATCTTGTAGAAGTTCCCAGTAATATGGTATTTTTTATGCACTAAGAAAATCTTTAATACTAGTAACCAGAAATTCAAATTTAAAAAGCAATACCCTTTACAATAGCATAAAAATATGAAATACTTAAATCTGACCAAAAAAAAAAGTTCATGATGAGAATACTAAAATCTACAAAACATTGTTGTGAAAAGCTAAAGACCTAAATAAAATGAAAACATACGTCATGTTTAAGGGTCAGAAGTCTCAGTATTGTTAAACTATGAATTATCTCCTCATCTATAGATTCAATGAATTCCCAATCAAAATCCCAGCAGGCCTTTTTAAAGAAATTGGCAAGTTCATTCTAAAACTCACATGGAAATAAAAATGACCTATGTTAGCTAAAACAACTTTGAAAAAGAATCAAGTTGAACAACTAACAGTATCTAATTTCAAGACTTATTTTAAAGCTACAGTAATCAAGACATAATGGTATTTGTGCAAAGATTAACAATTAGATCAATGGAGTGGAATAGGGAGTGCAGAAATAGACCCACACATAATTAGATTTCTGATTTTTGATGACTGTGCAAAGGCAGTTCAGGGGCAAGGACAGTCTTTTCAACAAATAGTGCTGGAGCAATCAAATCTCCATATGCAAAAAATAAAGTACTCTAACTCATATCTCTCACCATATAAAAAAATTAATTCACAATAGATCACAGAACTAAATATTAAAGCTAAAGCTATAAAACTTCTAGAGGAAAACACGAGAAAATCTTTGTGACATTGAGTTGGACAAAGATTTCTTAGATATAACATGAAAAGTAAAATACATAGAAGAACAAATTGGTTAACTGAACTTTGTTAAAATTAAAAAGTCCTGCATTTTATAAGACATTGTTAAGAGAATGAAAAGACAAAAGTAGGACTGGGGAAAAAACTCTTCATGTCAAAGATCTGATAATTGACCTGTATCCAGAATATAAAAAACTCTCAAAACTCAATAAGAAAACAAACAATTCATTTTTTACAATAGTTATACAGACACTTCATCAAATACGATTCACGAAATGGCAAATAACCACATGAAAAGATGTTCAACATCATTAGGAAAATGCCTATTAAAACCACCATGAGATCCTATTACATACCACTGGAAGAACTACAATTTAAAAGACTGACAATATCAAATGTTGTGAGTTGTGAAGGAACTAGAATTCTCATAAAACTACTGGTGAGGATATAAAATGGAATAATTCGCTTGAAAAACAGTCTAAGAAGTTCTTAAAAAATTAAACATACACCTACCTTATAATCCAGCCATTCCATTTCAAGGTATTTATCCAAAAGAAATGAGAACACATGCCCATATAAAGAATTATGTAGGAACATTCATTACAGCTTCATTTGTAGTAGCCTATTATGGGAAATAACCCAAATGTCCATCAACAGGTAAATTGGTAAACAAAAAAATATCCATACAATGAAATGCTATTCAGCACTATAAATCAATGAATTATTGCTACACACAACAATATGAATGAATTTCAAAATAATTATGTGGCGTGAAAGAAGCTAGACAAAAAATGAGACATAGTGTATGATTCCATTTATACAAAATTCTGGAAAACAAATTGATGTATAGTAATAGATCAGTGATAGACTGAGGATTGGGGAATCAGGAGGGGTGGGAGACAGGGATAGGAAAGGGACATCAGAAAACTTTTGGGGTGATGGATATGTTCATCATTTGATTGTGATGAGTTTATGGGTGCACATACACATGTCAAAACATATCAAATTGTAGAGTTTGTTATGTCAGTTATACTCCCAAAGAGCTCTTTTTAAGAAAAAAAGAAAGAAAACCTTTAAGTCCACTTCAAAGATTAGGCTCTCTTGAAATTCTCCATGTGGATCAGAATGACCTCAGACCCAGTAAACAATACCACTTATCACCCTCTCCTTCTTGGATCTTCCTTTCGCCACCATTTCCCTAACATTATTCCCTATGAGTTCCTCTCCCACCCCTCAGAATCTCCACTTTTGGTTTTCTTCCCTCGTTCTTATCCTTCCTCTCATGTCTTAAGTAAGAACCTTCTTTAGGGTCTGCAGTTGGTCTCTCCTTTATGCTCACATGCAGTCCTTCTGAACAATCCCTCCACTCCCTGGACCACAGCCACGAATAATTCCCTAATCTACATTACATGACTCGTCCCCTCCTGAACTCCTTATTTGCACCAGGTTCCCTTTGAACATCTCTATACCACCTCCGATTTAATGAGGCAAATTGTGATTCTTCCCCCACCCAAACCTGCTGCCCAGCCTGGTTTCAGGTCTCCGTCTGTAACAATACCACCTCCTCAGCCCACCAAGCCAGGAACACCACAGTGGACGAGAGCATGGATCTGGATTTGAATCCTACCTTTGCCACTTACTAGATATGTCTTAGGTTAATCTTTCTGTGCCTCATTTCTTTGCCTGTATGAGTCTCTTCCTCATTAGGTTACTGTGAAGATTAAAAAATATGACAAACATCAAGTGTTTTACATAGTGTCTGACTCAATGATTATTAGTATCACTGGCAATATCTGCCTCTCTCTGCATGATTACTCACAGAGGACTGTTTGTGCCATCTCTGCCGACTCCCTGTCCCCTTCTCTCCCTTCCCTTGGCTATCCCCTATCTCATACTCATTACACCTTGATACCATGTTTAAACATCCTCCTCTGATCTCTCTTCTATTCAGTCAATTCTTTCAAGTGCTACCTAAGTGCTTCCTGAACCAGGTGAGAGGTCATTATCAAAGTGCTTCCATTATCAAAGACCATTGATTGCCCCCCCTTGTCCAAATACATAGTCCTTAGTAGAGTATTCAAGGGTCTATAAGCTTTGACGCTACCCCACTTTTCCATCTCTTAGGACACTCTTGGGCCTTCACCGCATATCATTTAGCCACTCTTCCCTGTCCTCTATAAACCTTGCTCAGCTCTACTGTCACATATTTGTTTAAGGAGGTCGTTCCTCAGCTCCCTATCTTTTTAGGTTCGGCTCAAATCCTATCTTTTTCATGAATGCAGCCCAATTTCCTAACTGGAATTAATCAGCCTCTCTTTAGTGCTTCCATTGCTTTTGTTGATATGTCAGCCTGGGAGCTTACATTATTGTCATGTATATATTTGCCTGTTCCTCTCACTCACCTTCGTCTAGGCATTCAAAAAAGGCTTGTCGAATGGAATGAAATGGAAAGAAAGAAAGAACATGACAGTCAGCCTAACAGCTGCCTTACATCTCCCTGGTAATATGTCAGCTGTTCATGGAGGTCCTTTGTAGATTGACACTTTACAAATTAGCATCCTGTTCAACCTGAAAGAGCACCAGAGAGCCATCTCATTGGAGGGCACACAAGAGGAATAGCAGCAGTAGCAGCAGTAGCAGCAGCACTCAGGGGTTCGTGGAGTGGGAGAAGAGAAGCAAGTAAAGTAGAATGAATGCTGACTTAATCTTGGGTGTTCTAAATGACTCTTTCTGAAATTAAGATGTTTTTCTTCTGAGAGGAAGCTGTTTACTGTTCACTGCTCAGGAATGCCAGACAAGCATCCCCACTCTTTTTATTTTATAAATTAGGGTGCTGACTTTATAGCTGGGACTAGGACTCTTCATGGCCTTGCAAAATCCTCGATGAAGAAATTCAGGAGACACTGACAATAGCAAGTTTATGATGGATTCTGCCAGCTGCCCACCAAGGCAGATGCCAAGTGGGAGTAGGGGGAGGTGGATGGGGTTAGAACCTGAGAAGAGGTACGAATCCCAGAAAGTGGCTACCAGTTCCCTCCCAAATTTTCCAAATTCTCTAAGAGATTCTTTTAATATGGAAGTGATTCTTTCCCTTGGTTTATTTTGGTAAACTAGCATGTTTGAAAAACTTTCACTAAGTCGATGGCAACTCCACTTAGTCAACAGGTCAATGTCGGCATAGTTTATTACCCTTTCTTTTCCCAGAAACTTTGGAATTACCATATAGCTCACATCACTATCAGTCAGGGCCTACCTTCTACTGCTAATGGTGGGCCACTGGAATGGGTAAAAGCAGAAGATAACTGAGAGTACAAGCTATAACGCAGCAAACAAAAATTCATGCCTCAAGGGGAGAAGGCCGAAGTGTGATATCACCATGCATTCCATTATCACTTGAGGCCATTACCTCTGGGCCTCAGAGGGCAGGGACCATGAGTAACTCTTCTCTGTATACCCAGTATCTAGTCAAGAGGTAGGTTTCTTTTCTTTTCTTTTCTTTTTTCAGGCAAGGCAAGCCTTGGTTGACCTCACAGATTGCAAGGACCTTGTCAGCTTACAATCCCTTATTTTATTTTTTACACCTACAGCACCTGGTCTTCCTAGGTGGTCTCCCATCCAAGTACTAAGCAGGCCGGACCCTGCTTAGCTTCCAAGATCAGAAGGGATCGGGCTTATTCAGGGTAGCATGGCCGTAGACAAGAGGTAGATTTCTAATAGAATTAAATGTTTGTTGAATAAATGAATATACCAGTGTACTCTCAGAAAAGTATTCAGAGCAGGATATACTAGAGTTAGACATGCAAAATATGTTTTTCTCTTCCTTGATATTAGTTGTATCAACTGTGTATGAAGAAAATCCACTTTTTCTAGACACAGATTCATAGTTACATTCACATGGCTACTAAGTAATTTTTAACTCTGAAATTTAGGAAATGTAGGAAAAAGTCTAGGTCTGAGGATATACAGGTAGAATATATACATAACGATGAGGTCTACTTGAAGTCAGGTACTTTCTATTCCAGATAAGCTGAAAAGAAATCAAAGCCTCCTGGTGTCATGCACAACCTGCCAGATAAACGCTCCTGTCTGCAATGGTGTGGGGGAATTACCTTTCAATCCTCTACACTTTGTAGCTGAGTTACAGAGTAACTTACCAGCAATCCTCTCAGAATTCATGGGGCTGTTTAAATAGAGCAAAGTCCACAAAAATTTCCACCGAGATGCGCTGAGCAAAGGCCAGATTCCCAGAAGAAAACAAGTGCATTCCGGGAGCAGTGCCGCCCTCATCCCGAGTGCCAACCCCACTGGCCCGGGAGGGTCTGTGTCATCAGCAATGAGCCCTGTGCTGTCGGCATTCATGAGAGAGCTCCCCGGCTGGTTCCTGCTCTCCGGGGTCTTCTTGCCTGTGACTTTGCTGCTATTCCTTCTCATTGCCTACTTCAGGATCAAATTGATGGAGGGTAAGCGTGAAGCCACACAAGGTGGGGGTTGGAAATCCTTTTCCGTGGCACACCTTTGGAACAAGTCAATGCAATGTCAGTGTTTCTGGGAAGCCTAGAACAACACATCTTTTTGATCTGTAGGCACTTCTTAAGAAGCGCTCTCTCAAGATATCTTCATTGGGGAAAGTGACAAAGTTTGATCCTTTCAGGAGTGTGGCTAGGCTCTGAAGGCCTATTGTTGGGGACCTCTTAATGGCAGCCCCTTGCAGATAGTCAAACAATGAATCAGAAATTTTGACAAGTGATTACTCAGTTTTGCCTGTGAGGGCAATATATTCTCAAAAATTAAAGCATTTTCCAGGGTTTGCTTTCTCTACCTGACAGACTTATGTGTATATATGCCTGTGAGCATATGTGCAAACACTTTTTTCATCCACTGAACTTCTATTAAGGAAATAGAAATGACAAATATCAAATGTCAAGCCCTAATAGATATTTGATGACTTGGTGTAAACTTTCCA
>NW_011888824.1:1285712-1312044 GCF_000151845.1 Pteropus vampyrus | reverse complement strand
CAGCTGTATTGTCTTGCTCTACAGCGTTCATGAGATAAATCCTTTTCTTTATTAAGTTAGTTTATCCTCCACTGCCCCTAGACCATTCTCCTTGATGTTCTGCCATTCATTACCACTAAGCCCTGGAAAAGGGCCTCTGAAAAAGAAGGAGAAAATTAGAAATCCCCACGCTCCTAATTAGGGCACCCCTTCAGAGTCTTCCAAACAGGCTTAATGCCTAGCCACCATAAACATTTCCATTTTGAAGGTCTTTTAAAGCTGTCGCAATGGCCACTGTTAGTTACACATGCCAAGCTCCCACAGATATGGAGCACCCTGTAGAGCAGTAAAAGGATGCTTATATCACAGTCAGGGACTTGAAGAGTTCATGTCACTTCCAAGTGCCATCTCTGGCTACCTCTCTGGCTAGATAAAATTTTTAGTACCTCAAAAATATATCGAACATTAAATGAGGCAAACAACAGAGCAAGATAAATTTACGGGTTCCAAAGTGTCTTGTTGGCCTCTATTTATCCGTTATTATAGGTCAGGTCATTAAGCGGGACAGCTGGTGTTTGGGACAAACTTTGCAATAAAAGATGAATCTTAGTTTTATAGCATTACTTACCCCGGGGTGACATTTGGGGAAAAACATCTATAATATGTAAAATTTAAATGGATCTACAGTATTTTACTTAGGTATTTAGATAATTCTGAGGTATAAACATATCAATCACATTCCTTCAGAATGCCCTAGAAAAGTTCATTTGCCCATGAGGGTGTGGCCTGGCATGACAGGGGGCCGATGCGGGAGAAAAAGCTGGCAAGGTGCTACACATAGGCCCAGGCCCAGAGGAGTGCTCCATGTGTATACACACTGTGATCATTGCACGGTGACACCCTTCTGTCTTCAACACATCTCCACCTGTGTGAGCTGTATAGAGATCAAGTCTCAGACAAAAATTATCACCTCATTTATAGCTAAATAAATTTGGAATTGCTTCTGAGTAAAAGAATTGGAGGGCCCCAAACATTTGTTCTCTCTTCACAACTCCTTCCCTTCTTTATTCTAAATTCTGATGTGTTACTGAACTTTTCTTGACTTCTAGACTTGCCCGACTACAGGTCTGTCCCTTCCCTCTCAAAGCCTCCATTTTTTGCAACATAGCATCTAACCCAAAGCATAGCAAGAAGGTCAGCCCTACATGACTAGGGCTAATGCTCTCTGGGTGAAGTCTTTTCACCAACATTGAGGCTTGCTCCAAACATGCACCATACTTCTGGATAGGAAGACTTCTCATTCATTCACTCATTCACTCGTTCATTCATTCATTCATTCATTCATTCAACAAATATTTGAGAGTCTAACATATATCAGGAATTGTCCTAGATATTGGGATAGATTTTTACTACAGGCTTTTAGGACCAAGAGAAAACGAAGTCAGTTCTAGAAAACCACAAAAGGCATCTGGAAAAATCATTAGAAGTTGGAGGAGAGACATTGCAAATCTGCATGCTTCTGGCTCTGGCCTCATTAGATGTCTGGTCAAAGGGCTATAAGAATGACCTTCCCTTTCTCCTTAAGTCTTGTCCCAGGGTTAGTGCTAAACACTCCCACCAGAGGCAGGACCCTCTAAACAGTAAAGGGGCATCCCCAACGATGTAATGAGCCTCCATTTGCTGTGGTCTTTCTCCACTGTCTCCTACTTTTGTTGGTTTTCACTGAAGTGTGCCTGGTCTTTCAGGTTACAGGTGAGGAGGACAGGAGGAGTGAGTGAGGAGGTGAAAGGAACTAACAAAAATCTGTACATCGGTCACTTAATGCAATGGGGGTCCCATCTGAAGTTTATTGTTGGAAAGAATACTAATGACTCTTAGCCCTCTATTACTAGTGGCCTGCCAGTGAACCATCCGGAGGATGCTAAGAGAGGACTGCCCAGTTGACTGAACCAAAGCACTCTCTGCTGTCAGTTTTCATTCTGTTGAGACTGGTGGGGTGAGGAAATTGGGGACCCTCAGTGCTCTCCCTCACAGTTAACCTGGCCAGGGCGGCAGCGGAGGGCCAGCCTGTACTGTGTTATTCTCCTGAGAGTTATTTTTACAAACTATCCTTTGCTGATACCACCATCTCTCCCAAATGGGATCTATGCATCCTTTTTTGGAGTAATTCCCGATTACATTCTCCAGCATTAGCAAACAACCTTAAACCAAGCATGTTTTCATGTTTACGTAGATCTGGTCCCTTTAATTCTCAATTTTCTTTTCTTTTCTTTTCTTTTTTTTTAACTCTAATAACATGTAGCTTTAAAAAATATAGCTCTTTATGTAGCCATCTTCCCAAGGGTAAGCAGTAATATCCTCTCTCCAGTTTGAGGGCAAATGAGATCATTTGGCCCCAAATAAAACATCACCAGTGTGCATCTCTATTTAATAGCTCCCATTTAAAAATCGTAAACAGATGGTCAAATGTCATGACATTAATCTTCCAACCAGGGTTATGGCAAGCGTAATCATTCCTACTTTGTTCCTGTAAAGAAAGGGACATTGACAGATTAACTGGTGTGTTCACAGAACCCCAGAGTCCTGCATTCTGAAACAGAAAATCAGTTTTCCTGCCTCATATATCCTAGTCCGTTAGACAGGAGAGACATTTTAAGATGTGATGGAAAGCATATGGAGGTGTTATAATCATTCAACATTAACCCCTACACTGCAAGCCTTAGGAGGTAATGGTGCATGTAAATCAGTATGCAGAGAACATCAATTTCCTCACAAAGGAAGAAAACAAAATCTCTAACATCCTGCACTCTTCAATCTGTCAATTGCCTTGAAGAGTAGCTCTTGAAACGAGGGTCTGAATCTTGAACTTTCCATGGTCAACCCTTCATCAGCCACTGACACGGACATTTCACATCTTCCAGGATTGAAATTTTGATTGTCTCATCTCCCCAAGTCTTGAGATTCCTAAACTTCTACTTTCAGTGCCACTCTTTGTCCCCAAAATACCATCATCCTGATCAAGAAAAAATCCTCTCAAAAATAACCAGCATTGCCAAAGATATTCTTATTGAAAAAAAAAAAAAAGTGTCTATGGAATGCTTGAAAGTTTTTAGATGGTGTTAGATCCAAAATAAGGTCAGGTAAGTGATCAGGTACAGGCCTTCTGTGATTTACATTCCAAAACAAACAACTCAGTTATTGAAAATGTACTGGGTAGCTAGACATCTTTCACTGAACTTCATATATATGTTTTAGTAGTCAGCAATCAAACAAGAAAGAGATAAGTATTTGGAAAAATCAGAATTTAAGAGTTAGCAGAGTGAAATTGCTAAGAGCTCAGATTATGGAATCAAATCAAAAGGAGTTTGAATTCCAGATCTGTAAATGACTACTCAACTTCTTGAAACTTGTTTCTTTATCTCTAAAATAGAAATAATAGCAAGATATAGCTGTAAGGGATTATGTGAGGTAATACATATAAGGTTCTTAACAGTGTCAGTTCTGAACAACTATTAGTCATTATAATAATAGCTCTTATTAAAATTATCTTGTAACAATTAAATTGCCCAAAGTCACTCACCTAGAAACTGGTAGAGACAGGATTTGAACCCTGGCTGGCTGGCTCCAGAGCTAGCCTTCTCAGCCAATGCACTATCCCTGGAGTATTGAACATGGAATAGGTGTTCAAAAGATATCTGTTAAATAGATGAATCCTTTTGGCCTAGGCAAATAAACTAACCACCAATATGATAGGCAACCAGGAAAATTTTAAACAAGGCAAGAGTTTCACAAAAGCTTTGAGAAAATTTGATCAACCTCTTTATATGGGAGGAGTAATTATAATTACTGATGATGGTGATTCCTCATCATAAAGATTTAGCTGAATCAAGATTACATTTCTTTATCCATGGCCCAATAGGGAAAACTTGGTTGCTTGCAGAATTTTCCACAATAACAAACAGATTTTTCAAGGCCACCTGCCTAATCTCTCTGCACTCTCCTTTGTAGACCCATTGAAATAAAATGGTGACCAAATTGCCAGCTCTTTCAAGAAAGATAAATTTTTTATCTTGTTCTCTGCATTGTGCATAGCACGAACACTATTTCCCGGACACATAACTTATTGTATATTGATGAACTTCCTCTTGTTCTATTCTAGTTCTCTACTCTTAGAGTTCTCTTTCAATCTTATTATTCAGGTCACCCATTTTCAGCTCTATAATTTGCATCCTGGTTTCTCATTCAAAGTACTGGTTGTGCCTTTGGTAATTAAGAATAAAATAAATTACTCATATTTTAATGAATTTATAATATAAGCCATGGGCTATCTCAAGTAATACATGTGAACTAGCAATAACCTTTGTGGAAAAACAGTGTAACTGAGTAGTTGAGTGTGGACTTTTAGGTCAGACTGCCTGGGATCAAATCCTGAATCCCTCCATTTCTGTGATCTTGGTTGAGTAAATTGCTTCATCTTGATTTCTCTCTGCCTCAGTTTGTTCATCTATAAAGAATAACATGGTGACTACAACATAATGTCATTGTAAGAATTAAATAAGGCATGCAAGGGACTTCACATACTATATGGCATATAACAACTGCTCAACAAATTTAATTATGAAATCTTGAGGCTCATGTAGCCTAGGGCCTGTCACCCTCCGTTGCATATGTACCCTATCCAGACTAAAATGACAAGAATCTTAAGTTGTGGAGGCCCAGCAGAATCCAGGTCAGGGAAAATGCACGTGTCCTGAGGTACATGGCATACAAAGTGCCTGGCAAGAATAAATTGTTTGTCTTTGACATGGATGTCAAAGGGAGCATTTTCAGGTTAGAGTCTATAAACAAGTATTATCTCCCATGAGACTATAGTCTCCTGGTCTCTGGCTTAAATAATTTGATTAATTATAATTCTGAAAATAACACTTTTAAGAGTAAAAGCAGGTTCAGTTGTGTGTATTTGTGGCAGTCAGGAAGAGAGAGATTATTTTTTGATATACCAGTAAGATCTAAAGGAATACTTGTCGGGATCTCGAGAGGTGTTAGGGCTACAGATCAAGTTTGTCACTGCCAAGAGGTAACAGCTGAAGTCACAGAGCAGATAAAAGTACACAGAAAGATAGATAAAATAAAAGCCAAAGGGAGGAGAATAATTGGAGCATGGGCGGGGGCTCGTGTCAAATGCTACAGCGTGGGGAAACTGGGGATTGGAAAATTCCACTAGATTTAGTAATTTGGATGTTATTGGGAAGTTTTAATATTTCAGAGAGTAGCTTTAACTGAAGTTATATTTTAAGGAGTTAAGAAGTGTATAGATTGTGAAACATTGAAGCTGTCAGTTTTCAATAAAAGATGCCAAAGGTAAAGGAAAAATAATTTGATATGTCTAAAGACTATAAATACCCACACACATTTTTGGAGGGAGGAGCAGGAACAGAAATCCTATCTTACGCATTTCCATATCCCCAGTTCCTGGCCTATAGACATGCTTAATAAATGCTTATCGAATGTGGGGGTCTTAATAAATTTAATCCACACTTAACCTGTTACATAGGAATTATACCTAGCATGTAACAAATTTTATGGTGGTAATTTGTCCACTCTAACTGAGACCATTCTTTAGAAATAAACATTTACTTTTTTTTTTTTTTCCCCCTTTGGTTGAGGAGGTGAGGAGAGATCCTGAAATAGGACTCACTCTGAGGACTTGGCCTTCTGTAACTTCCTGGGGCTACTAGTGTAGAAAGGCTGGACAATAACCACTTATGAGCAGTAAATGACCAATGACACTCAGCACTCCAAATTATTAACTGATATTTTTCCTTTCAGTCAATGAAGAATTGTCTAAGGCTCCTGATCACCCACAGTACTGCAAGGCTGGTTCTTCCCTGTACCGGAGAATGAAACAAACGTGACTGTTGGGGACTAACCAATGGCTAATGGACAATAAATTTCTGCTGATCGAAGAGTAATGATCAATGGCTTAGCTAATAAAGTAGGTTAATAAAGTAAAACCACAGCAAAAATAGAAAGCCTACTAAGATACTTTTTCTGAAAAGTGACAGCTATTATCCGAGAGGACTTCTTTGAGACTCATCTTAAATAGCAGGTTTTCAGATAGTGCCAAGAATATAAGATTTTCTTGGATGTGTTCTATGGACTAGACACATTGCAACTTTCTTTTATAGGACTATGTCTACTCTGAATGGCATATTTTAAAAATAAAATCTGTAAGCATCATTATTACATAATCCTGTGGAAATCCATATTATTTCAGAGGTAAAGAAATGCTGGCAGAGATCAAATGGATAGCAAAAGATGAGTGCCTTGAGAGCTCCATGGATTCCCTCTATGAGGTTATTCCCACGTCCTCTTCTTGCAGCTTGGCAACTTTTGATACTTTTCAAGCATCATTCTGGCCTTTAGTTTACTTCTCTCCATTTCTCTCTAGTTGCTTTCATAATCATATTATCAAATCACAAAACAAGTGCAGTCTCTCAATACTAGGTATGGGTCACCCACAAATGTAGCTTTCAGCATGATGCAGCCTGGAAATACTGGCATTTTGGTTTTGGGAAAAGGAAAGCAGAACGTCCACGTATTTCATAAGGAGAATAATTCAATACTTGGCCTTTAAAACCAAAACATCAGGGAACTATTTCTAAATAAGGAAAGAAGTCATTATTTCTCTAGCAGAATTCTTCTCTTTCAGTGGGAGTTCCAAAGAGCCAACATAGATAACTGGGGGGGAAAAAAAATTAATTCAAAGTAGTAGCTAAAATAGTGATCACTACTGTGCTCTCCAGTCTTCCAGTTAACAACAAAAGATGCTTAACATGTCCTAAGTGTTAAGTCTGGTTATATTCCAATATTTGCATATGAATCTAACAGGCTATTAGAGTGATTACCTTTATAAAACATAATGAATTTGGTCACCTGTAAGAAATGCACCAATTTCTGTAACGACAAACAATCATAAAAAAGACTGTGTGGATGGTTGAAAGCAAGAATGCATGACCAGTGTTGGATACTTTCTGGCTCTCCCTTCCCTACACCCAAACTCTTCATATGCATCCAGTGAGCTATTAGTCTCCATTTGCACTTCCTGAATAATAAGAAACTCACTGTTTGACTGAAGACACTCATTTCTGTGTTTTATTGCATTTGATTACATTGAAAATGTCTGTTGGGGCTTTCAGACTGAGGTAATTTAGAATAACAGTGTTCATGCCATATGGAAGGAATAACAATATTCTTTCAGTTCTGGGAGAGATCTCTTTTTAGCCCCTGGTGGAAATTAGCTCATATAAAAATGTTCTTTAACAGAAGGCATGAAAGGATGCATCGTGTTCCCAGCTGCCAGCCAAATCTGTGGTTTGGCCACCAGCATTTGCTACACCTTCTGGAAACGGGCACTTCAGAAACAAGATTCTTGGTTCTGGTGGACGCCATTCCACCGCCTCTGCTTCAACCAGAGATAACGCGTCTCAGCTACTGTGGTAACAGATGAGCTCTAAACATACATGCTTTCAGTGATGAAAATAACCGAGTAGTTTTCAGGAAGACCTATTTCTATTGTTGCTATTGAGTAAAATGATAAAGAATTTCCAATGAAATCATGAATAGATTCATGTTTTTATACGTAGAAACAGAAACATGTTAGTTTTCCAATGGACAGACCAAGTCCCAAGGGTTTGACTATAACCTACTTGAAGGCACTGACACTCAAGCTGACAAATCCTTTACAGAGCATGACCAGTCAGCTCAGCCATGCCTTTGCTCTTCACATGCTCACGGTCCACTTTAAGGTCTCATTCCGCTTTGGACTGCTTTGGCTCTTCATTGTTGCTGTCACCTAGACCAAGCTGGCAGTCTCCTTACATTATCCTGTATTCTGTTCCATTCAATGCTCCAAAGCCTTTCACCACGGGCCAGAAGTGCCTACAAATCTAAATCGTCTGACCTCAACCATTTCTAATCTTACTTCTAATGTTCTAGTATCTGAAGGAATTCTCAATTCTATTTCCCCAACATGAGACCTTCCATAAAACACTTTAACAGGTGGCTTTGAGTTTTATTATGTTGTTGTTTAGTCAATGAAAATTCACCAAAGGATAACTTTTTTTTTTTTTTTCTTAATACAGAGCTAACCTAAAGCCGATAATATCTTCCCTGGTTAATATCTTCCCACCTCTCTGGTTAAACAGTGTTGGTAATTTGGGAATTTGGTGCTGGGAAACTGAAAGCCCACAACTCCTCCCTCATAGCCTACAAAAATTGATAAAACAGAAAATGACGCAAGGAATAGCACACATTATGTTCCCTTAACTATTAGTCACAACCATTTAAAAATAAAAATAAAAGCTCACTTATAATTTGACCAGGTAACAGCCTCCAAACGTTTGTAGATATAATTTAGTAGCAACTGGACAATCAAGAGCAGATATACACTTCCACATACCAACTTTTCCTTGAAATCTTAAGTTCTTTGGCAAAACTGTGCCTTAGAAATCACAGTTCATAACTGTTACACACATTTAAAAATCAACTTTCTGACTTGTTTATAAAAATTAAAATTTTTCAGAACAAATGCTTGATTATTGCTTTCTGACTTTATAACAAGTGTACTAAGCAAAAGAGCCCTGAGTTTATCAGAATTTACACAATGGCATTCACCCTGGGCAAATGAATAACAGAACATAAACAAGAAACATGTATTCAAAAAAGCTTATTTATATATTCCACCAGATTGGGAATTTAAAAATATTTACACTTTTAAAATTTTTCAACTCTGCATTCCAAATCCATATTATTTTTTTTGATAGATTCATTAAATAAATGGATGAAAAAAATGAATGAATGAATCAAACCCATATTATTAAGAACAAAGGCTCCTAAATTTTTAATTTAGGTAATAAAGAAAACTTTTGAGGATTTGATACAAGCCAGAATCATCCTTCGTCTCTAAGAAAAATGCATATACTCATGATTTTGCAAATATTGGGAGAGTGCGTAGCCCCTTGAAATCTATCCAGGAGTCTGTGGTTAGAAAGTCTGCAGCCAGTGTCTTAGAAAAGATTTGTGCCTCACACCAGCCACCTTAGTTGCCTCCACACAGCAGAGGGTGAAGAGACCATAAGGGGTTCTTGACATTGTAGGGCTCACAGAAAAGTCGAGTCCACATACCTTCAAAGCCAAACCCTTCCTAACAGGCTTCACAGGTAACCTCATAATAGTACCGAATTCTATTAGGGAAAGCTCTCACAAGAACACAGTTCAAACTGACAGTATTTTCCATAAATTTGCCCTTGGTGGATTAACTCATGCACAGTGCTATTACTCATGATTTTTTTTTTTTTTGAAGGCGTTATTGTGTCAGGAACTCCACTAAACATTTTATACATTTTTTATTCATCTCAGCACTGGAATACCCCTATATTGGGATGTATTACCCTTGCTTTGTAGATGTTTTAACTGCCTTCACTAAAGTCACATGGCTCAGTTACTTAGAGTAGGGGATTCAAAGGCCCATCTGTAGGATTCTGAAGCCAGTATGTTTAAAGCAAATATTTGATATAACTTGAAGCTGCTAAGAACCTAATTTAGCATCATAACTATACAAAGGATGTTTTGACCATGTAGCCAAGGGTCAGGTGTTTGACACCTAGGATTTGCCAGCTGGTCATATTCTTTTCTGGGGCCAACTCTTCACTATGGCCTACTCCCTGCAAATATGTAAACAAGTGAATGCTGGGATCCGTGCAGGTCTGTGTTGACTTCTGAAAAATTGTCAGGAGTATGTTTCCTCCTGTTATTTTCTCAACAGAGATATTCATGTGTCCTGATCTCTAATGTAAGCATCTGCCACTGTGGTGGAAACTGGGCAGAGCACGATACAGGAAAGAACAATGTATTGTTACAATACCTGGAGAAAGGTCTTTTTTAAATTATGAGCCTTGTGGCATTTTTAGCATTATGGAGTATTTTATCAGAACGATATGATGAACCCCCATTTACATCACCCAGCTTCAGCAATTATCAACTCATGGCCAATTTCTTTCATCTAAAGCATGACTCACTCCTCCCTAACCCTCATATTGCTAATTCTCAATTATATATTTTCAGACATCATATAATTTTATCCATAAATAAGGGAAATACTTAATGAAGTCCATGCTGAACAGCAGTTACGGCCACAGTCAGCTCCGTTGCCAGAGTCCTGGTGATAATTATTCCACGAACTGTGGTCCATGCCATAAGTAATGCTACGATATATCATACAGAAAAACGGAAGCTATTCACAACAGTGAGATACCAAAAAACCTACAAACTCTACACATTTTTTTAAAAACCTTTTTATTCTGCTGTGGCCTATAGAAAATGCATTGCGGTTTCCTATGTCCGCACAGCATTGCTATATGGCTTATGTAAAATAATACTTATAAAGACCGTAGGCAACTAAAAGGAAGTATTGCTTATCATTCCAAAATTACACTGCTTTTGACTTAAGCAATTAGTACTTGGACATCTCACCTCAGTGAACCTGGTTGACCTACTTTCTTATTCTATCATTTGAAGACTCGGTTTACAGAATGAGAGAACATCCTGAGAAATATTTTGTAACAAATACCAAATGTCAAAAAAGAGAGGCTTGCTGCTGTAGTCACAGGTGGCATTATCAACATCGAATCCCCACAGATGTTCTAGATGTCTCTAGGACCCCAAACCCTGTACTTGCTATCACAGCTCAATCAAACTGAGCCCTGAGCACTGCGTATTCTATTCCGCTGGGGATTCCGACATGCTTATTTCCTATCACTGCAATTATCTTTAGAAGTATGGGAGGATATGGTTCTCAGAAAACCCTGGCAAGATCAACCTCTGCTTTAAATATGAATGTTATATATACAAACTTTCTGAAGAAAAATATATTTACAGAATCATATTTGGTTCCATAATATTTCTAAGGCTTGGCTTGCTGAGATAGGCTTCTCCAGAGAGGAGGAGTTGTTTTTGTAATCATTCTACAGAAAGTGAGAAAGACCTTTTCACAAGGTGAGAGAGCATTCAGTGGGAACAGATCCCAAAGACAGCCATACAAATTATATTTAACACGCTAACTTTAAATGACTAGGAGAAGAAATTCTACATAACATTTTAAATGAAATATACCGTTAGTCATTTGCTGTGAAATGCTTTTAATGTTTAAAAGAAAATTCAGCACTTAATCTGGTGGGTGTCGGCAGAAGCTTCACAATAAATCATCCTGAATAGACACGGTGCAGCCTTTGCCAGAGCCCGTTCTGCTGATGCCTTAGGCCCAGTGGACAGTAAAGCAAAACATGAAACAGAGGAGCAGGACTCAGATGGGACAGCTAAAATATTTCCTGAATCAAAACAAAAAATGCACAAAGAAAACAAGCAAAAATATCCCTTGGAGAATTTGTAAAAGCTGGGGTGGATTATGTAACCAGGCAGAAGGAATCTGGCATTCTAAACATTAGATTTACAAACTTTCAACAATGCCTTGGCCATTTGAAGTCAGTGATGTTGGCAGCAGCATCAAATTATAAAGGCTCTGAACAACAGACTTAAAAAATGCTACATTCCACAAAATAATAAGACTTCAGACTGAAAATATCACTTAAGTTTATCTTTTAAACCTTTATGAAAAGAGAAATGACAAATTTTGAGAATAAACAAACTTTATTTTATAACAGTATTACAGAAAGCAAAATATCATTTAATACAACTTGAAGCTGCTATAAATCTAATCTGGCATCATAACTATACATAGGGTCAAAAGCAAAGAAAAAAAAAAAATGTTCAATACAGTTAATAAGTCCCTATCAGGTCTCTGGTGTCAGCTTGAAATGGAACAGCTTTCTTATAACCATCAAAATACCACCACCGCCCCTACTCCTCTCCCTAGTGTCTTCAAACCTGTGTGAATCATCAAACTACCTGAAAGAGATAGACCTGCTCAATAACAAAAGGTCAGTTTTACATGTAGACAAGGAGGTTTAATACAAAGCAAGTGTCCTACACAAGTGTTCGAATAATGCAAAGTATTGAAATTTGGACATGTTAAGAAAGAAAGCACTAAAGGTTTTAAGCTGCCTGAATATTTTAGTAGAGGGGAAGAAATCGTTTTTTCTCCTCCCTCCTGTTTCTGGAATGCTGCTGAAGGGCATATGTCTGAGAAGCATTGGCACTGTGGTGTGACAGGGTCTCTAAACACAGTGCGTGGCCAGCGAACATCTTCATAATTCTCCAGTCTGGAGTTTCTCTGCCTTTCTACTAAAAAGTAAAAAGTCACAGGACTGGAAAGTCAAAAAGGTTCAATATAAAAAATACCTCCAATGAATTTCTCAAATATTAGAAAATTTTCAAGATGTAAGAAATGCTTTTAATCTGTATTAATATTTTCTCGTACAGTATATTTACTGCAACCAAACTGCAAATATTTACTGTAATTCAATGGGAAGGATCTGGAAGAAGGAAAGCCACTATCTAAATTAGTCACAGAGTTTCCTTTCCGCACAACAGCACCTGTTCAGGTGAACAGCACCTTACCAGCTGGGGCTGGCTTTGTTCACTATCATTTGATCAAAATGAGTCATAAAGAGCAGGTAGTTGTACACAAAGTAAACAGGAAGCAAAAACAAAATTCCCTAATTAAAAAAAAAAATAACCAATAATACTTAGAAGTGGTTATAAAACAAAATAATATATTAAAATGCGAGGGACCAGAGCTGTTAAGGTAAGGTTTGGTGTTGGCATTTTAATTCTTCAGGTTCTGGTTGTTGTTACCGGTCCTAGTATGAATTTGCTGGAGTAGTGGTGTGGCATTAAGACTTGGAATGGTCAAAATTCTTCAGGTTCACAAAGTTGAGTGTTGTTTAAAAAAAATGAAATTCTAGGAGGAAAAAAGAGACAAGGTTTAAAATTAAATATTCCAAAGACAGAGGCTTGAAAAATAAAAATGTAACACTCATCAGATTGCAAATCAAGTAATCAACAGTTACTATTACTATCTACCGTAGATACTATGTTTACCATAAGACATCCACGAGAGTCTGCTCCACCCCTGTGGGCCTTAAAATATCTGGAGAATTGACAAGCATACTGTATAAACACCGGCAAATAAGGATAAATTTAAAAAAAAAAAAAAGAATTAATTATAAAAATAGAGGTAATTCATAGAGCAAAAATCTAAAAAAGAGACATCAATATAGGTTTTAAAGCTAGATTCAAGGAAGGGAGAAAAACAGTCAATTTTGACTTCATGGAAATGAGGAGAAAGGGTGCTTCAGGTGGGGAGACGAGGGTATGGGAGAAGGAATGAATGGGAGGATAGTGAAGAAATGAACATCGCTGAAGCTAAGTAATGGTATGGTGAGTAACTGAAGGTAAAAAAAATATTAGGTCTACTCATCAATACCAGACTGAGAAGTCTGAACTTGATCTAATAGACCATTCATTCAGAAAGAGCATTAAAGAGATAAAAAGACCAACTGTCCATCTACTGCAATGATCCAGAGTAGAGAGTGAGTGGCAGGGACGGCAGGTCACAGAGCTGGGGTGTGGCAAGTTCAAGTTGGGCATTAAAAGTCCAGGAAAGAAGGCTGGGTTTGATTTTGGTTTTGAGGAAGGTTTGACATGCCTGATTTATGTTTTCGAAACATCACTGTGGCTTCAGTGTCATGAACAGGCTAAAAAGGTGGAGAGGAGTGGAGATGGGAGGCCACTGTGGCAAGTCCAGGCTGCATGAGGATGACAAAGGTCAGGTATGACTGCTAGATGGCGAGGACCCCAGACTTGAGTGGTTGCCTCAGAAATCAGGTGGAAGACAGAACTTTGAGAAACACCACTGAAGGAGGAGAATCAGAATGTGGTGACTAGGAAGGAAGTACCAGAGAAGACTCTCAGGCTTAGAGCCTGGGACCTCAAAATCAGTGGGAGAATGACAGCCTGAGAGCCCAGTTGAGGTCTAAAGATGAGGGATGTAGATTTGTCAGCACAAAGGGACAAATGAAACCAAACGAAATCAGTCTCACGTGAATATAAGAAAAAAGGAAAGATGAGTCTTAGGAGGCCCCAATCAAAGGGAAATAGGCAGGAGAGAGGAGAGGGAGGGAGACAAAAAATAAGGATGGTGCATTGCCCCTGAAAGAGAAAAGGGTTTTAAGAAGGCAACTGTTTCATTTTGTTATTTCAGCGTGGTTGGAAGTTTCTGCAAAGGGTAGGTAATTACAGAGGAGAGGAAGAGGGTGGTAATTATGTCCTTTCCAAGAGACACTGGTCCCAAAGTCAAGTAGAATATATACTCTTCTGGCTAGATAAAATTAAGTCTTGTTTTAATGAAAAAATTCCCCACCATTTAGATTTATCACAGACATTATTATTATAGCCTCTTGATTATTCAGGACAGATTGATAAATCAAATTCAGTCTTTCCCACCCTGCTTTTTGCTTTAAGCTATTTCCTTACTCATTAGTAATAATCTCCTTGATTCTAGGCAGGGAAAAAATCAATGGAGAAAACACAAAGTCATCTTTTTTTTAGGTTAGTAATTATGAAAAGAAATGTGGGGGATGATGAAGGGGATGGATAACACTACCAATCAAACTGGATTCGGAAGTTCCCTGTGACCTTCAGTTATGCTATCTATTCTTTTTCTTTGAGAGGCTGGTAGCTCTGTTTTCTTTGCTTCGTGAACATGCATTGTTTGACTGATGTCACTTTGCCTAACTCACGCTACCGAAAATGAACCCTTGATATTACCCATGCCCAAAACCCCACAGAAAGAGGTTTAGGGTTCTGTTTCCTATAGGCTCCATGTCACTCTACTTCACTGAATCTGTTTTCACCAAACATTAAAATTTCAATTTGTAAAAGAAAGGTAAAATTAAACTTGTTTCAAAGCCATTAGTATAGAAGGAACAGGAATCCTGGAGTAAGTAGGAACTGGATGAAAGAGATCTTGATTTCAATGAGTTTCAACATTTATTGAAATATATGTAGAGAAAAAGACACAGTTATCCATGTAAAGTCAAATATTTACTTTCATTTATTCACAATCAAACCACTAGACAGTAAATCATTTTTTTCTCATAATAAGTATTACAAATGGTAATATTAATGTGCCTTAAGGACTCTAAACAGCTTATAATTTTAACATTAAACACATTTCCCCCCTCGTTCTTTAAGAAGCGGTAAATCAACTATAACTCTGAGTTAATTAGATATTCAGTGTTTCAGAACATCCCAGTTCTTACTGTTCCAGATGAACTAGGAGTAATTATTAAAGTTTTTTTTTATTTACACATCCACCTATCTTTTCTCGACTTCTTCTTGCACTTAAACACATGTAGAAATGTAATCCCAAGTAGGTAACGTCTAGCTTTTGAACTAGAGAGGAGAAAAGGTAAGGATGGAATCACCAACGCCATTGGCACATAAGCATCAGACATTTTATGTCTTTTTGTCATGTGCTGGTGACACGAAAACTTAGTATTTGACCATTTTTAACAGGCTGCATTTTGGGTCTTAATGTTTTATCACATATCCCAAAGTGAAAACCAGACATGGGTTCTTCGTGTAAGAGCTGTACAGTTTCAAGAACTCTGTTTCAAGCTTGAATTCTATCTCATGTTTATAGATGTCCTGACATCTTTATATAAATTGACAGGCATTAATTACTGGCACTAATTCAATCTGCTTTGACTTCTGACACTACCATAACCATTCACACCTGAAATTTGGATAAGATCATAGCTGTTAAGTATATGGATTGTATTGAATGTATAAGAATTTTGGTCGGGCAAACAAAAACGCAAACCACTGTTTCCATGCTTCAGTTTCCCACCTTAGACTATACAATGTCAGTGAACATTTCTAACATTTCTAACCAGTCACATTCCACAGCCTATGTCCCCCTCTTTTGGCCAGTGTGAGAATAGGTTTCACACATTTGTGATTAGATGACTGTTTGATCTAATCACAAGTCTAATTCTGTGTCCAAACTCTTCAAGGATACATGCTGGTTACCAACTTAGCCTTAAGTCCTCACAGAGGGTTCAATGTGTTCTTTATCTTTCTCAGTGTGCCATGCTGAGCAGTTGGAAATCAGTCAAATTCAAGAACAGAAGTTCTATACCTCATCTGAAAAGCACAAGCTCAGTTTCCAGAGACAAAAGGCTCACATAGTAGGTCTCAGTCTTGAGCATGCTCTATTCCAGAAACTGGTTCAGGAAATTGCAAACATGCACTTTTAAAAAGCATTTGATAAAAACCACTTTTTAGTGGTAAAGACTCCCAGAGGGGAGTCTCAATAAAAATGCAAGCCTGTGGGTTTTATATTAGACAATGCAAGAAAACATAACATTTCTTCAGATTAATGAAGATTCAATTACCAAAGGGCAGTAATATAAGCAGATATTACAAAACTATAAATAACATTTATGTAAGACACAATGCAATTATTTCTTAAATAAAAATGAAGGCTATGCACCCACGTGTAAAGTTCAGTTTTAAATAAAAATAATTTATGAATTTCAGTTATTTCTAATACTAATCTTCATTTTATTCTTCCTTGGTTCTCAATTTGCATATCTGATTTTAATTTTTAAACAGAATTTCCACTGTAAGAATTTAAGAATTCTAGAACCTAAAATGCAAGTATGATACATTTCTATTTGGTTAACCCAGGAAATAGTCAATTCTCACAATGTTTGTGGTACCCCTGCAGTTAAGACCCACCAGTTCTCAAAGTGTGGTCTGTAGACCTTGGAGGGCACCACGACTCTTTCTGGGGGGATCGTGAAGTCAATGCTATTTTATAATCATGTTCGGACATTCTTTGCCCTTTTCAGGACGACGACATTTTCACTGATGGTGCAGTAACAGTGGTGAGTAAACCTGACAGCATCTTAGCACAGGCTGCAGTGCCACCAAATTGTATCATTACCCCACCATGCTCTTGCAGTGAAACAGAAAGCCAGTTTCACTTAATAAGGATGTCTTTGATAAAAGAAGAAAATTATCAATTTTCTTACATTTCAACCCTTGCGTGTGTATATACATAACTGTCTTAATATTCTGTGTGATGAAATGGGACGAATGCATGCAACAGGAGTGCTGCATCCAGAAGTACAATGGATGTCTAGAGGACAAGCATTTGTATGAATGTCTAAACTGAGTTGAAGCCACATTTTTCATAAAACACCTTTTTATATTTGAGAGAATTATTGATAAAGTATGCTATTCAATTTGATATCTGGCAGGCATTTTCTTTACTTGTCGCCAATGATAAAATTCAAGCTTTCAGGTGAAAATCAGAATTTTGGAAAACTGCATTTTGGACACTCTGAGTTTGATAGCTTCCCAGTATTTAAAGACTCTTCTGATAAGACCAGGGGCATCTGTTTACTGTCAGTCATTTTGCCTTTTCCAGGATGTCACAGAGCTGGAATCATAATATATTGTAGCCTTTTCAGACAGGCATCTTTAAGTGATTATTTTTAACTTAATAAATATTTTAAAAATTGATTTATACCATGATAAATTTTGATATTATTTTGATTTATAATATGGTAAATTTTAGTTTTTGATTTATAATACAGTCAATTTCAATAGGTGCAAGTCACATAAACAAAACCTCTCTGGGCTCCTCAGTGATTTTTAAGAATGTAAAGTGGTCCTGGGTCCATTAAGCTTGAGCACCGCTCCAATCGAATCTGCTGCCCCTAAGCTGTTGCTGTTGCCTTCTTTCACAGGTATTTGTGTGTCTGCTGAACACAGAGCGGAAAATTAAATCTCATGTATTTTTCTTTTTCAGTTAAATGAAACTCAGCACCTGCTCTACAAATAATTCAGCAAAATGGTCCTGCTTCTCCTGGTTTGCCTGAACGTATTAATGCTGTTTTGGTGCCTCTCTTCTCACAAGGCTCTCAAGTGGGCCCTTTGAGACTCGTGTCTCAGAATTGAGTCTTTCAGGATAGGCTAGAATCCTTGATCTCCATCTCCTCTGAATGCCAGCTATACCGTGCTGAAAAATATACACAGCAACACAATTCCACTTCAAAGACAAAAAGTCAGTTCAAAGTTTGCCAGAATCACAAGTCAGTTAAGGTTCTTTGCTTTCAGGAGAGTCAATTTTGAGATGTTTTCCCCTACTTTCCTTTTTTAAAGGTATGCCTTTGCACAGCTGTACTTACCTCCCCTCCTGAGGAGGTTTCAGGAAGAACAATTCCTTCCCTGCCATCTTGTGATGGGCAAAGGTCTCTTTTTGTTTTTAAGCCAGTTTAAACTCTCTTATGTTTGAGGAAAGGGTAAGCTATCAGTAATCTCTTAAAACCAATTAGATGGGTTTTCTTTAAAGCTAACAGTAATTTTTCTATTAGAATCTTTATGCCTGACACATTCAAGTCACTCTACTTAAAGAATTACTACCAGGCGGTAATTTCAGAATGCCCTGTCAAACGAAAATACCATCAAGTTTACCTCATTCTTAAACATGACTATTTTATACAATATGGTTTGACTTGTTCATTTAGCTTTATATCATAGCTGCAACCTCAAAGACATTTTATAAAAAAAAAAAAAAAAAGTTTCTAAAATGAGTCATGTTTCAAGTACATTGGTGGGAGTTTTTTATTTGAAAATTCCAACCATGAATTCTTCTGCAAAGCCACATGTGACATGGATTCAAACTGACTGAGGGTCGGTCCTGGCTCTGCCACTCACCGACTGTGTGACTTGGGTGAGTCACACTTAAGCTCTCGAGGCCTCGGTGTTATCTACATCGCAGATGACTATAAGAACCAATTCAGATAATAAACAGCAAAGGTCTCAAAGCTGGACACAGGGTAGGCATTCAATAAATGTTAGCTAATATTCTTTTGATTTTCATACATGGTATTTCACTCCTAGTTTTGCTTCCAATTCTACTCTTAAAGATAAGAGATGTCTGGTATAGTTTCTCCATTAATAATTACCTGAATCAGTATAATGGTTTACTTACAGGGTACTTCATCTAATCTAGCACCTTTCCAATCAATTCTACACATTACTGATGAGTTACTCTTACTGAAGGACAATGCTGAAAATGCCCTTCCCATACTCAAATACCCTATGCAGGTGACCTACGCAGTGAAGTCAAAACTAAGGTACTAATACAGAATGTGATACCCTCTGCAATATGCCTTTGACAAATCTTTCTAGTTCTGCTGGGAACTCAGCATATAGCTATAACGCAGGAATCGCTCTTCCTGATATCCATCCCATTGTTTTTCTACATGCTCTTTCCTCTCTGCCCATATATTCAAACCCTGCCCAGAGCTCTGCACTGAAGAGCTTTCCTGCCACTTTATAAGGGAGGTCTTCTCTGATCTACCAGTCAGAACAGTTTCTCCTGTTAACTTTTATTGCCCTTTATCTAGGCTTCTCTTGAAAAAATACTATTTCTTTTACCCTACATGCCATTTGTATACATGTTCCTATTCCTCTGTTTTTATTATAACATATATAACAGTCCTTTGATCATTAGGTTCACAATATATATTAATGAATCCCTAAGTGAAAGTAATAGGGACTAATCCGTATGGTAAGACTGAAGAACAGGGGCTTTGGAGGAAAAAAAAAAAAAAAAAAAAACTGCATTGTTTCTAGGAATATAGTAGTACTACCTGTCTTCACTATTACTTTCATCTGCCGACTTAAGTAGAAAAATTTTGGGTTTGTTTTTCTGTTCTCTTTGTTGAATAATTATATCTATGAGATTCCAGGAGGACGCTTACTTCTTTAAAAAACTGGTTTTCCCAAATCTCTGAAGTTTTGACAAAGATTTCTAAGAGTAGTTAGCATTTGGCCCTAAAGCTAGAGTAAGGTCTTCTGGTTCACTTTGCTAGGTTCAAATCTTGTGGGAACCAGATATGAAAGTATTCTACAAAATCTTAAAAGCTTCTTTTAAATAACGAACGCACTACACTTAAGGTTACATTCAATATACTTTAATCCAGCTAAGCCTTTGTCAATCTTAGGTTCATAAGATAAGTAGAGATGAGAAAACATTTCTCTACAGCATCGAATAAAAGTTGCACTTAAAAAATAGTAACAAAATCCTTATCTTTTAAAAAAAATCTTTGAAGCACGTATAAACAGAACTTGCTAAGTTTTCATTTTATATTTTCCTTATAGAAAGGTTAGGAGTCAAAAGAATTCATCTCCAGACCCAAGTCTCTGACTTATTAGTTTGTTTTCCTTACTTCTTCAAAATCCAGTACATTATTTTATACTTAAAGCACATCTCCACTTGGAATAGCTACATTTCAAATGCCCAATAGCCACATGTGGGTACTGGCTACCATACTGGATAGAACAGGTCCAGATTCCACTTGTTCTAATGCTCACTGAACTACTTTGATGTATGAGAGTTAAATAAACATAGGGCCAACATGTCTTTGGATTGTAATCCTCATGAAGACTGGCGTATCTTAAAAAACACACGTACATACAAACATTAATTAATTAGCTGCTATAGCAAAATTTCCTCCTATTGCCACTTGCAAATTTATATGTTTAAAAAGGAGATGGGGTACCAAGGACCACAGCATGAAGAGACACAGGTGACTTAGGGAGCTCTGCCCTAAGAGTGGCACTGCATCCATGAGAAAAAGCAGGCTCAATGCTGTCAGAGCTTCTGATGTCTCTAAAATGGCTGGGTATCTTTTCCTTTTAAGCATTAATAATTAATTCAAATTCTAAAAAATTGCTGCTTGGGCCAGAAAAGAAAACTCTGGATATGGTCTTTTTGTAAGTTTTGTCTTGCTCATCTCCTCCTCCTCTTTTTGGTGCTATTTTTTAACCCTCAATAATAATGAAAAACTGGGAGAAATATGCAGCATTTACAAGGGATTAATAATCTTAAAGAACCTGTAAGAGATAAAAGATAAACCCCAAACGGAAAACTGGACAAAGGACACAAACTGGTAATTCAAAAAAATGCAAATTGTCTGTGTGCATGTGCGGAGGGGGGAGAGAGAATGTATATTTCAATTCCACTTTCAATGAAAAATACAATTAAAAAGTGCTCTTTCCTCACAATTTAAAAAGGGCAAAAACTGGCAAAAATTTTTAAAATTTTTTATAACCTTTAGTGCGGGTAAAGGGTGTGGGGAAACAGGGATGCTCATAAACCACTAGTGGGAATCTAACTTTGCAGACAGAGCCTTTATGGTGGACAGGTTGGCAATATATCAAAAACCCTTGGTGGCACACCAACTCTAATTTTTAAAAAATATTTGCTCTAGAGAAACAGTGAAATTAATGCACAAAAATATACACACAAGTATAATCTTTGTAGGTGTGTGGATAATTGTGAAAACTGAGGAATAATCTAAATGCCCACTAATAGGGGGGAGTTAAGTAAACCATCATCATGCATCTAATCAATGGCTACTGAAAAATGATGAGGTAACAAGGAAAGTTATCTATAATGCACTGTTATGTGGAGAAAAAAGCAGCATAGAGTTATATAGTATAATAGAGTTAACAGTCACAGCTTATATAAATTGAGGTGTGAGCATAAGTGTGAATATGTGTTCACATAGATACACAATGTCAAAAGGGATTATCTATCTGTAGGAGCAGAGGAATTATGGGTCACTTACATTTTCTACCATCTTTCCTTTTTTAAAAGTAAAAATCTCCTGTTTTTTTATTACCGAAAAATAAAACAAAACAAAAAAAAAGAAGATAGGTTCACTTGAAAAAAGAAGTCAATAATGACTCTGTCC
This sequence comes from Pteropus vampyrus, assembly GCF_000151845.1. NCBI lineage: Eukaryota > Metazoa > Chordata > Mammalia > Chiroptera > Pteropodidae > Pteropus > Pteropus vampyrus. Next base: position 1,290,265 of record NW_011888824.1, on the reverse strand, counting down.
AAAGGCAAATCCTGGGGAATCAGTGACTACCAGGTGCTAATATATATGAACGACAGCAGTGGTTTCCAGCATCTCCTTGGCTGGGTAGTTCAAATATACTGTAACTGACTCGCTGATAGCACCTGCATTTATAAATATTAAAACTGAACTTTCCATAGCTTTCTAGAGTGAAAGCTGGCTATGCCTAAAACTCACTAAATCCGAAATGGCTTTTCATTTCTATGTATAAGAAGTCTTCAATTTTAGGTTTCGTTAATCTACATCAAAAACCAAGCTGTAGTAAAATGCTAATTTTAGGAATGAGACTAGTACAACTAGACAAATAGAATAAAATTAAAATGCAACACATTTGATATGCCTGAAAACCTGCTGACTCTTGAAATGGAAACAGTCATCCGAAGTCAAGGGGCTTGTGCTTCTCTTTCCAGCACAGGGTGATGCTTGTCGGGGCCATGTTAAATGAGTAGCTCATAATTAGCGAGAGCTCAGTTTTCCTGGCGAGTCAGATAGCTAATGCTAATTTCCTTTAGGGTTGAGAGTTCATTTTGAAGCCATGAACATCAATCACCCAGACTTTGAAATGCTGGTTTGAACATGATAGTATCTTGTTTAGAAAATGGTGTTCACTAGAATGCACAATAGCACAGAAAGCAACACTGCTAATTTAGTTATGTATTTACTGCGGATTGTGGAATGGGAATCAAGGTATATCTAAAAGGTTCCAAGGACTGATGGATTTGCCAGGATTTTAGTAATCACAGCACTGGCTCTGGTGGTTCTGTGAAACTTAATGCAATGCTCTCCATCTTCTCAGATAAAGAAGGCAGAGTAGACAGAAAAGCAAAAGGCTCTATTACCAATTTCAGCTTCTTGGAGACACTTCTCATGTAAAACCCCATTTCTTCAGCCTGTTATAGGGCTCCATCCCTACTACTTGACTGAAGTAGCTCTGAAAAAGCCCCTGGGTTACTGCTGTACGAACAATTTCAAAGGACACATTCACTAGATTTCTCTGCCGTATTTAATACTTGATTACCCTCTTCTGGAAGTTATCCTCTCTTGCAGTTTTTATGACACCCTTTTCTCCCTGTTTTCTTCCTCCTCCTCTATGTCCTCTGCTCCCCAGGTCTCAATTCTGATCAGGCCCTGGATGACATCGCTTAAACCGAAGGTTTCATGAGTCAATGACATTTCAAATGACCTTCGAAACTCTGACTCCTGATCCGAAGCCTACTGTGCTCTCTCTCAAAGTTTCTGGCTATCTCCTACTGTGACATTTCTCAAAGTCACCATCTCTGGGACAGAAATTTTTTTTTTAATTATTTTTAAATTTAGTTTCACGTATACAGAACATTGGTTAGACACCTATATAGTTCCTAAAATGATCCCCCCAATTGCACTCTCCCTCCTCTGACCCTCCACCTAACCAACATATTAATGCTAGCTACATTCCCTGTGCTGTGCTCCCCATCTCCGTGACCATCCATCTGCTACTAATATGTACTTCTTTAACCTTTCACCCCATTCTCCCAGGCTTCCAAATCCTCCTTCCCTCTGTCAGACACCAGACTGTCCACTATAGAAAATCTTCATTTTTACTTGACTCTTAATGACAATATAGGGTTATTGGCTGACCTTATGTAAAAGTTCTCACAACCTGCCTTGGAAACAAATCCTTCTGTAAATTCTATTATCATTCCCAATTAACAGATGGTAAAACTGAGGCACAGAGAAGCAAAATAACCTGCTCAGGTCACACAACTACAAAGTAGGTTTGAACCCTGCAAATCTGCTATACTACACTTCCTCTTAACATTCAGACTACCTGGTAAATTTCCCATTACCTGTGTTGTGTGTGTGTATAAGATGGGGACTTACAGATTTATTTCCAAGCTTCCTCCATAATTCTTATGATGGTTGGTCTCTCCTATATAGTACCACGAAATGAAAAATACACTTTTGCTTTAAGGTAGCTAAGAGCAGAGGGCTGGTGATATTGCACGTGACATGAAACATCTATCTATTCCATGATTGAAATTATAGGTACCACCGTCATCTCATCTGCCCAAGCTACAAACATGGACGTTATCTGGGATTCCTCCCCATCCTCCAACTTCCCAATTCACTAACTTCCATATTCTCATGCAAACCAGTCACCGAGTCACAAACCTTTACCTACTTGCCATCTCTCAGATACATGAGAAGTACTTGTACCTTTTCAAGATAAAGTTTAGCCTCTTCAGCTTGGCTTATAAGACGCTTAATGCCTGGACTTCTGACTCTGCTCTTCTTACCTCCCATCACTCTCCTATAAGTATTCTCCAATCCAGCTACATTTGATTTTGTACTGTTCCTAGAGTGTCAAGTTCACAGCACCATATCCTACTGGAATGTCCTCTCCTATGCCTTTCTTCATTGAGCTAACTCCTACTCACCTGGAAGCTCAAGTAAGACTCCCCATCCTGCCTTAGAGATCTTTTTTCCCACTCAGCTCAGTTCAGAACATAGCATAAAACTTAAAACTGTTGTGCTACCACTGATTCATTGTCTGTGAGTGCAGACCTTCTTTGATTTGAAATCTCCATGGTAAAACAGTAGATGAGATCTCATGGGCCCTCTGTCTATATATATATATATATATATAATGAGCACACAATGAATAAAATGGGTGAATGGATTAAAGGCTGCTTCCCTGTCATTTTATCCTTTGGCTGCTCATCGCTTTCAGATGAAGAGGCACTATTCGCTTTAGCCCACATCAATGATACTCCAGGAGTCAAAGGCTCATTTGAAGTCCGGGTTCAGAGAGCTCACAGTGCCAACTAAAGCGGAGTCACAAGCTCCCACTCCTGGAACTCTCTTTGAGGCCACGAGACCACACCACCAAGCCTGGGGTCTTCTCCCTCCTGATCAGGACAGCTCAAGAAGACCATTCCAGTGGCGATATAGGTCAGTAACACTATGTGTCCATTTGAGGGCTCATAAATATTCATTTGGGACAAACTGGCAGGAGGAAACAGTCTATAAACGAACATAAAAAAAAAAAAAGTTACAAAGATTTAGTGAGGTATTCCTCTGAAGTCTGAGTTTTCTTTTTAGTGGTGTTTGCATTTAGTTCCTTGGCCTCACAGCTGGCCAACACCCAGCTGGGAAGGCAGACTCAGGAGTTTCACTCCACTGCAGGTTTTCCTTTGACCATCTTTCTGTCTCTCCACCCAACCACCCCCTACTTTTAATGCTTGATCAAATGCTCAGAGCTACTCTAAAGGGAGAGGTCAGGTCAGAAGGAGACCTTTTCACATCTGAAAAGGCAGGCGGCGGGACAGATACATCACAAATATTTATTCTTTTCTGATGTTCACATACTGTCCTGGTCCTGCTCTTTGCCTCGGGCCACCTGCTGCCTCTGTGGGATCCTGCCGGGGCAGCAAGAGGGTAGCTGAAGCAGTAGAAACACACTCCTCTCAGCCTGACAGTCACCAGAACGGAAAATTTTCAAGAACAAGCTATAGCCGGAGGGGGGTGGAAATGCTAAAATGACTTTGAGACAGTAAGGTAACTCCTATTTTTAGTGTTTTTGAGTTAAAACTTTGTTTCTCAAGTAATAGGCTAAATTTACAATAGTTCAAGTCCCTTATTTTGTTTTCTCATATCACATTGTTTCCTTCAGAGCATTTATCAGATTTGCAATTACATTTTGTTACTATTTACACCTCCCCTCTTGGAGATCCTTCTCAAGGAGGGGGACTGTGTTTTATCTACCAATTTGACAATTTGAATCGTCAATGCCTAACCCAACCCTAGCACATTTTGGCACTCAAATAATTCTTCAGTGGATGAATGAATTTTTCCAAACTTACCTAGTTTGCTCACCTTTTATGTGAATTTATACTTTAAGTTCCTGTTTAATTAGGCTGCTTATAAAAGGTAACCTCTAAGACAAGCAAACTTCAAAGGGTGAGTGTGAGAGAGAGAGAGTGTGTGTGAGTGTGTGAGTGTGTGAGTGTGTGTGTGTGTGTGTGTGTGTGTGTGTGTGTGCTGCAAAAATGAATATAAGGTGCCAGGAATAACTGATATAACTAATTCATTTTAAAACTTATTAATATGCCATAAATGAAAGTGGGGGTGTTGGTAATGTTCACAATGGTCATTACTGATTAATAGAATTTAAGAGAAATACCCAGTATGTTTACATTTGTATAACACTCAATTTTCTTATTCATTGTCTTATGATATCCTTATAAGCTGTCCTATGAGTTAAAACAAAAAAAAAGAAAAAAGTAGATTTAATTATCCTCACTGATTTGCCCAATGTCACGTAGTTTGAGATCTTCTTATACATAGTATTTGACCATCTGACTCCCAGCTAAGATATTCTCAGCCATTCATATATAAAATCATCAGGAAAATACATATCAAAAATAAAAAGATTTAGTATTTAACAGCATATTTATTCAGTTAACTAGATATTGTGCTTGTGCTGAAATTTTAAATGATTTCTGCTTGTAGGCCTTTATACACCCTGTGTTGAAAATATAAAGCTTTTATTTATA
>NW_011888824.1:1268542-1284237 GCF_000151845.1 Pteropus vampyrus | reverse complement strand
AATTTTTTGCTAGTAACTATAAAAATGTGGTAAATACGCTTATAGGTAAATTTTTGTATGCATCTCTATTTAAAGTTCTTAAAAGTGGTTTAAATGGTAGGCATGTTTAATGTGGGTTTTTGCCAAATTATCTTCTAGGAAATATTGCTTATTTATACAGCAGCAGGAGAGTTTATTTTTCCTCCCACAACCTCCCCAGCACTGGCTAAAAACATAAACTTTGCCAGATTCATAAGTGAAAACATGTACGCTGAATTTTTAATTGATATTGATTTAAACATTTTTATTGTTCACTTAGTTTCTACATGGTTTGTTTGAGCTTAATCCTCTGCCCATTTTTCTACTTAAGTGTTTAAATTTTTTGATGACACATATGAGTTCTTAATACATTTGGGATATTAATCCTTTCTCTGCCAGGTATATTAAACTTTGTCACTTACCCTTTACTTTTGTTTTTGTTGGTTTTTTAAATTTTTATATAATCAAAGCACTCTTTTCTGTTTATGGTTCATTCTCTGATATACAATTATTAATGTCTATACTTAAAGGATTTAACTCATCTCTTTTGTGCCTCCTACAATAAAAATTCCTCATCTAAACAAAAGCAATAGCGTCTTTCTCAAAGGCAATTGTGAACATAAATAATTAAGGTAACTGTACTACTGTGCCTTTAAATAATAAAGCAACTTATTAAATGTCAATTATTAGCAGCCCTCAATACACGGCAGTTATTAGTACCACATGGCCATCAGTCGACAGTCTATCATTGTATGCAGGTAACCCGAGCAGATGTACTTGGGTGGGGGTGATACAGTTGGAAAAATCAAATGGACCACAGGAGATAGATGCTGTGATACAGATGTGCATTTCATATCCCTCAGCAGGTTCTGAAGCGCAGAACAGGCACGAGAAAGGCCCCAGACGGTGCGGGCTCTCTTACCTTAACTTACTCTTCCCCTTCTTCCAACTCAGTTTCTTTGTGCACCACCACTCTTGTGACCGACATGTCGGGGTGCTGCTCTCTGGCTTCCCTGATGGCCTGGGCCAGCGCCTGCCAGGGTCAGGAGAGAGCACTGTCAGCAGAGGAAGAGGATCCTTCTCAGGGGGAGCATCCATGCATACTGATCACCAGGGATTCCCCCTCAAGCCAAGATGGTTTTATTGCTTTATTTGAGGAAGCAGGAAGATTTGAAACGGGCTCGTGTTCATTTTAGAGAATGCTTCTCATTTCTTCAGTCCTCAATTCTCCTGTCCCTTTTGAATAATAATACATGTAGAAGAAACATGCTGGCTCTAAATTCCAGCCTTGCACTCACCAGAAGACTTGGTGAAAATGGATATTCTCTAACCTTAGTATTCCACCTCTAACCTGAGACTAATGCTAAGGTTATACAGATCATTTTATGGTTTGCTGTTAGGCCTGAAGGAATGACACGAAGTATCTAGCACAGGGCCTGCCCTGTACACTCAATTAATACTTGCTATTACCCAATTGCCTAAAACCCCAAGGTGCAGGACCAGGCCTCACTCATCTCTGCCCTCCTATGGTCTCAGTAATTGCTTGAGATAAAATGTTTGTTGACCTAAAATGGTGCAGGAAAAATACCTATACACTTCTAGGGCATAGAACAATTAAAACTGCAGCAACAATGACACACAATATGTAGAGCTGAAGACCAAATATAGATTAATCTTCTGGTTATAAAGTACAGATATCTATTTTATAGTTGAAAGGTGCAAAGGTTAATGGGTCTTTCTCAAGACCATCCCGCCAGTGGGATGCAGGGTGATGAACCCACTGGGTGCCCTTCCACTGGGCTGGGCTGTGTGGTAAAGCAGCTAGGTTTCTCTGTATTGTCTACGAGTGCTGTGGCAAAGTGAAAAGATCTTATTTTGTTTAAAGTTGTTTTGGGGAAAAGTAAAAGAAAATACCATGGAACAATACTTAAAATCTAGGACAGATCTCTAAAATATAAAAGAAATTCTACTGGGCTAGAGAGCACCATAACTCATAAGAAAAAGATGCATTTAAAAACAGCAGTGCAATTTTTCCTGTTGCTCTGTCACCTTAGGGGACAACTGCATTTCTTGTTTGGAATATAGTTTCTGCCAGCTGGAAGGTTACTGAGTAAAACTCTGAGCCTATTCTACAAAAAAAGGTAAATCTACAAAAAAAATTGTTTTTACATCAAAAAACTTTTGCACAGAAGATTGGAAGATACTTGAAAGTGCTTAAATTTCTACTAGGGAACAAATTCTGGTGACTCACCTATGTCAGGATAAGAGAGAACTCAGACGGGGGACCAGCTTCCAATCTGAGCAGAGGCACAACTGTTTGTCAGATGGGAAGAGCAGGGAGACTGAAGGGCGAGAGTGGAGTGGGGAGACCTCATCTCAGAGAGTGCTTCCGAGTACTGTCTGAGGTGTCAATGGGGAAGGGAGGAGTACAGGAGTGCGGCTCTCCATGTGTGATAGTGTGTTTGAAGGGAAGACGGAGACTGGGATGATCAAACCTGTCTGGTGTGGAATCCCAACTGGGAAGAACACGCTCTGATGGGAGCCAAAGGTCGCTTATAGGCAACTTATCAGATACGTCGACTTTATGTTGGCTCCAAAGGCCTACCTACATCCAAGCAGTGTAATTGTTAAAAGCAAAAATATAAATGATGCTTATGGGACAGTAACACGTGTGAAACATGCTTTAATTAGAAGAATAGTAGGTAAAACTGAAAACTGCTTTAATCATCTCCAAACACAGGTGAAAGCAGTTTGCCATTAGTTCCTTTCATTCCATATATCAGTATAGATATTAATACTGCAAAATGTTGATTATGGCAACAATAAAGACTGGAAAAACCATCACATCGTATTGACAAACTGAGAAGGTATTTTATTAGAACGGGGTTTTGCTCAGTAACCTTCCAGCTGACAGGTGACAGCTGACACGGAGGAGCAACTTCGGTGTTGTTTGCATCTCCCCAGTTTAGAGCTGAGTGTGCCAGGGCTGGTACAGGGTGAAGACATGCAAAGCAAGCTTCTCTAAAAGCACACTCTTTAATTTGCCAGCAAGAAAGAGATTCTCTTTTTCCTATCTTGCTCAGATGAAGGGTTCTCTTCCACTATTAAGATTTCTTTAATATAGGCAAGGAGCTGGAAAAGGTGTCAATGATACTAAAGTCACTACATGATCAATATCAGTTTTTGGCAGAGAACTGATTTCCCTCCTTTAATATTAAACAGCTCTGTCGCCTCATTACAGGCTTTAAGGAGAATGTGAACTTGTAAGCTTCTGGTGATGGGCATGTCGAAAGCCAAAATTATATTTAGTCAAAAAAGTTTATTCCATCTTATAATTAGACATGAGAAGTTATGAAAAAGTTAAAATCTCTATTCTTGCCATTGGATACCTGACCTTGGATTTAAAACAGGCTGAAGCCCATCATACAAATGGGTGCATGTCCTGGAAGCAACAGTTAATGCCGCAGTGGTGTCATAACTGTTTTCTAATGTGAGTTAGGACCAGATGCATTTTGGTATTAACATTTCAGACTGTGTTTTTACTATTTGCCTTTCAGAAACAGTACTGCCTGGATTTGAGTTTTCGGTTAAAATAAGCCAAAAGAAAAAAGAGTGCACACAAAATAAAAGCAGAGGGCGACCGCTAAGGGGAAAAGTGGCATCTAAAGGTCAGCAGAGACAGAGATGAAAAAAAACAAAGGCTGGGAGAAGATCCTGATTTTCATTTTCCACCAAGCCAAAGAATGTGGGCTCCTGCCTAGCATGCTGCAGGAATCCAACAAATGCTTGTTGAGTGAGAGTCCCAGAGCAAAAGAGCAAGAATAGGTTTGCTCCAACTTAAGGTCAAAGGAACTCAACAGTGTACCAGTGAACAGAGCAGAAAAAATCCTCTGCACAGGAATTGGAGGCTTGGTTCCCCATAGGTAATTCACTTCCAGTGGTAAACAGGCATGTGTACTGGTCATCTACTAGGAATCTGTACTCTTAAGTCAAAATTCAGAGTCAGGGCAACCCTTTAACTTCTAATAATTCAAGAGAATGAAAAAATACATATGAAACAGGTAAGAAAATCATGCCTACAAGGGTTTAAGAAAATAGTAATTGTCTTTGTAGGCATAGAAGAAATCTATTTCTCTTTGGTCACATATAGTGAGTCCTATTTTAAACAAGAAATTTTATTCTCTAAAATTCTCTTTGCTGAGGTTCAGCATTGTGTTTAAAGCTGGGTAACGAACATTTGTTCCAATTCTCCAGCTGGGACAGTCAATCGAGCATTTCTTTTCTTTTTCTTCAAGTTGTTATAAAAGGAAAACAGCTTGGTCTCCTTTAAAGCCAAGTTAAAAATCAACTCCGAAAACAAAACAAAAAATTATTATCATTCCTTCGGACTGCTGTCTAAAATTAAAGCTACTCTCAAAGTCTCTGGCGGTTCTATTCATCATCTGCTTTTAAAGTCATGCATTCTGCCCACCATTACAATGGAAGCATGATTCTTTGAAAAATTTTTTCTGAATACATGTGAATTTTCACTTTGTAAAAGACTTTAGATTACCTTCCCCGACTCCTCAATAATACTAATAAAACACCTAGTGGTAAATAGCCCAACTTTTCTAATGCTCAAAAAAATTTTTTTTAAAGTAGGCCAAGTCAAACTTAGTGGATTTTCATATTTTTTTGGAAGTCAGTGCCATTCATTTTTTAATAACTGATGACTTACCTTTAAACCAGGCCCACATGATACCTAATGGCTGCCAGGAATCCTATCAATTATTTTGACCCCAAAATACACGTTAAGCCAGTGGGAAATAAAGAGTAAGCTGTGCTTTATGCTGATCCAGTGTTAGGAAGGCTGAAAGGACAGATCGTGTCTAGGCTGCGAAGTACCTTTACGCCATGCTTAGAAGGTAGAATCAATGAGTCACTGGAAGAAGGGTCTGCCAAAAACAGGGATGTAACACAATGGCAGGCGCAAAAGTTAGAAAATAAACACAGTCAGTTTCAGAACCAGAACCTTTTTTACCTGGTCATGATCAATATCTGCATCTCCTGTGATCACGATGCGTTTCTCAATTCTTGTTTCAGATATCCCACCTTTTACAGTCTAAAGGTCATAGAGAAAAAGAAAGGGCAATCACTAAAGCATGTTTACACATAATCAGAGAAAACAGATGGTGGACACCAAGACCTTCTGATCATCATAAGGCAATGCACATTGAGTGGGGAAGACTGATATTCTGGAAAACTTTACTTTTAAGCTCAATGGAGAATCCTTTGTTAAAATGGTAGCATCCTTAAGTATTCCTCAATCGAAAGCAAGTTTAAAACTATAGTATCAAGAGTTAGGTGAGATTAAGAGGGAAGAGCTGCCATTCAATCCATATAGTCACGGAGACATTCCATTATAATTTCCTGAGCTTCTTCACTCCCAATTTGCCAATTTTTGAAAAGAATAAAAAGAAGAAATAATCGTTTGGTTTATATAAAGTTACAAGGAATTCTAACAATTTAGGTATCTTGTTTAGGTTTGGGAAATTGCTTAATGTTATCGTTTTCACTGCTTGATTTATCATACGAATCATGTGGTTTAGTGCAATAATAAAAAAAGGACTTGGATTTGGTTTAAGATATTAAGATGTGATAGGGTGCTATAAAGGTAGTCATTCAATGTTTGATTTGATTACAGTTTCTGCACATAGTTGTACATGTGGACATGGAGTAGGGCTGAACAAAGGCTGTGTGATGAGACCTGGAGGCGGGAACTCCTAGGTGAACTGCACACAGTTACTGGCTTGGAGCAAGCTAATAGAGCCTGGGGCATGACAGACACTGAAGAGATCATATGCCAGTGACATCCTAAAGAGACAGTGAGCAAAATCCACACATTGCTGAGAAAGCACATACCAACTTCTACACCTCTGATAAATTTACACATTATGTCACAAGTGACTTCACTTTACCATAAGAAACAAGGCTTATCACTAGGTCTTAATAATTGGATATATTTTAAAATGTACAGCAATACCATCTTGCATCTGTGACATATTTTTAATGTACAAAGGTTTTTTTGTTGAAATATGAGGTGAAGAAAGCACGAAAGATATGTTTAAGACCTTCAAGCACTAACCAAATGTGAAAAGTAGAAGCAAAAGGAAATACTTGAAAATAAGGCTGGAGAGAGAAATTTGATGACTTCGTTATGCATCAGAATCACATGGAGGGCTTCTTAAAACACACCCAAGGTTTCAGTAGGTCCGAAGTGGAGCCACAGTATTCACGCTTCTAGTTAGTCCCCAAGTGAGGCTGCCGCTGCTAGTCCAGAGACCGTACTTTGAGAATCACTGGTCATCTGGTATTAAACATTTAGAAAATGGTCTGGAAAAATGCCCCAAGTCAACATACAAGTATTTTAAATCAGTGAGGGAAAATTTACATTATTTGAACAAACTGTTGAAAATTCTGAATAAGTCTTCGCTCACTTGCTTCAGTTAAGTGGGCTCATTTGTACTTACCAGCCTTTTGTGCTTCCACTTTCATTAAATTCTCTCTGTTACAGCTAGTTGTCTTAGGTATAGCTACTCATAACATATTTTTACCCCCTTGTACTTTACAAAACTGCAATTTTATTTAAATACATTCGTCAATGAAGCCCAATTTCTTGGATACTTTAAATGTAGGCATTTTTATTCCACTGGCACTGTCTGTGTATCACTTTGAAGTGTGTACAGGAACAAAGAAACAATTAAGAAAAGATCCTGTTTGCAATGTACCATCCTCTCCCTAGGATTCCCCTGGATTGCTTTACCTTGGTGATGTGTGTGGTTGTTGTTGTCGACACGGACTCAGAAGTGATGGTTTGTGCGGTCAGTAACGTGCCCGAGTCACCACCAGCCCCGCCATCAATCTTTGGATAGTTGGGGGAAAAATACAAAGCAATGCTTAACGTCCATTATGTTTTCAGAAAAGACCCTTCCCCATCGAATATGCATCTTTTAAAATCTTTGCAGTTGGCAGAAGATGCTACCTGCCTTTGCATGTTTATAGTGGTAATTAACTGACCAGGAGACTGGCTAGCATTTAAAGAGAGTAAAGGCAAAGGCAAAATGCACATGGAGAAGCAAATCCCATACACAGGGAGAGAGAAAAAAGGAAGAGTGGAAGTAGAAGGTGGGACTAAAAGCTACAGGAGAGATTTTGACTGAAGGTTGTTTGTAGAAGCTCAAGGAAGAACTAGCGAATCAGGCAAAGAAGTTTACAGTGACCAGAAGTGCTGATTTTGTTGTTGTTTAAGCACAGGTGGGTAAAAATACACATTTTCTCAGATATCTAAGCAACAAAACCTGACTACAGTAGACTTAAACTTGCATGATTTCATTATTTCCTTATCTCTAGTAGACTTTTAAAAAATGACACTGTTCTACAATAGTTTGTGTTGTGAGCATATATATGGGGACATATATTTAAATACATATGCATATATGTGCTCTCTCTACATACATATATACCTCATATATAAATCCTATGATATATCTAAATAGGTTTTAACTTGTTTGCTTTAATACTAGAAAAGGTAGAAAGTTCTGGAATTTACTAGCAGAAATAATAAAGAAAATTACTATCCTAGTAGTTTATGTTAAGATCACCAACTGTATTTGCCTCCTGTTTCCTGAGACTGACACAAGGAAATAACCAGAAGCTCCTGAACCTTTTTTATTGTTTGTTAAGAGGAAATCTCTCCTGAACTTGGTTCATGCAATGTACTTTTTTATGAGGGCACTTACCATCACAGAAACACAGGAGTACGTGCCTTCCCACCACCCTCATTCATAAAAAACCTGTTTGTGCTTATGTGGGATCTATGCATATTATATACATTTAAGATAACATATCAAAAATAATTCTGAGGAATAGTTCACATATACATACATTAAACCTTTAAAAAAAAAAAGTAATCTGAGAGGGTAATCATCTGCCATTCTTCACCTTGGTACAATCTTACTATGAACACTAAGTTTCTCAGTTGAGTGAACAATTGTATAAATTTCGAAACCATTCCATTTTGAATGATACCTTCTTCTCTTTTACGTTACCCTTACGGTTAAGTATCTTAATGCTTACTTCAAATCTTTACAGAATCAATGTCTGATATCTAAAATCAAACCGACAAATCTGATAATTATTTAGACAGACGGTATTACATTTCCATAAGAATGATGAGATGTCTTCAGAAGATAATCTCACATGAAGAAGCAAAGATGTGTGTGCAGTGTGTAGACTTGCAAGCAAGAGTGAGTTGACTGGATCTGTCTTCATGGAGTTGAAGGGGGGAGGGTCTAAACCCTACAAATTACTTCATATCCAATAAACTTCATAAGATGATCAGTTTCCCAAGTGTGCACAAACATTCCTGGGCATATCAGGCCAGAAATGGCTTACAATAATATGAACAAGATTGGTACTGCCTGTCCTAAATGATCATATGTATGCTTTCCCCACATAATTACTGGGTCATCAATTTGATTGCAGCTCTCTATCTCAATCTAAGAAGCAACAGAGCAAATTATGTTGTTGAGGTTCAGTTATAGAACGGAGATATAAAAAGCGATGTCAAAGTCAGAAACATGTAAACTAGGACAAGACAGAATGAAAACAGAATCAGACTGAATAAAAAAAAGAACTCAAATAGTCCAAATCTAGAGCTTTAGTACCTGTGGAGACTCATATGTGATGGTTTTGGTCTCAGTTTGGACAATAGGGACTTCCTTGGTGGAGATTTCCGTCCTTTGTGAGGCATCAGAAATTGTTACCATCTCTGTTTTCACCACTGGTGGCTAAGGTGGAAAGGAAAGGAAAAATAAATTCTAGAGGTAATTATGAAAAGTGCTTAATGGAGCCTTCGAAAATAATTGTGAGAAATATATCCAAACACACACTCATGCACAAAAGAGTAGATGTAAATAATCTAAAACAAAACACTTTCCTTCAAATATCATATATACACACACACACACACACACACACATATATATATATGATCAGAATAAATTAACATAATGGCTGCATTAATTATGGTACGCTTCTTCAAATTACGATGGTCCCAAACTACTTACATGTCAAGCCTAGTGCACAATGATACATATATTTTAGCTTAGGGCAAGTAACGATAAAATTGAAAACAAAACAGAATGAACTACATGAAGTGACCTGCCTTGATTTTTACTGAAGTTTAAAGAACCACACGGTTTGTGTGAAGGTCCACTGCCTGTAACTAGCACACCATAGGTAGGTTAAGATTTGCTCTTTTCTCCCAAAAGCCCTTTCTGCCCTATTGACAAGAAAATTCCATTTTCAGAAGGAATATTTTTGAGTCTGACTGTTTTCAATTATACTTGTCTAAAATTTGCAGTGTTTCTTCTCTATTACATAAGTTAAACTGTTATATCTAGCACTAGTCCACCATCATTGCATTAATGCTTTGAACAATTAAAAACTTTAAAGGAGAGGTTCACAGCCTATTAACACTGCAGTCTGCTGACCATGTATGTCTAATACAGCACCAGCCTATACTACTACCAAAATATGACAGTAGTTTCTCTGAGAGAAAATTCTCAAGTGTAATTATTTAAAGAGGAACAACTGTATATAAATGAGGAAAATGGTTCAGAGCATTCCAAGACTCTCGAAATGTCTTCTCTGAAGTGAAACAGGCATTTTTTAAAGTAACATAAAAATTAAATGGATAAAAATCCATTTAATTATTTCAAGACAAAGTCACTTCAAGATTTCCAGCCCATCAAAGAGAACAAATATGGATAATTCCTACATGGTGGGCATTTAGTTTTAAAATCAAGAACATTCGCCCTCCCTTAGCATAACTAAAACTGCATCTAGAGACCAAGACTTAATCTAAGAGGAGTGTGGAAAGCTCTCTTTCTTATAGAGAAAAAAGAAAAGACTCATATCCACAATACATGATCGACTTGCGAATAATCCAGAATTGATGATAGGACAGAAAAGAAGAGTAATCTCTTATGAAACAGTCTAGCCTCTGCTGCCTAAAAGGAAAGAAAAGGCTCTAACCAAACCATACAATCCCTGGAACCTAAAAACAGAAATCACGGTGGTATTCAAGAAATACTGTTTTCATCACTGCCAGATGTTGAATTCAGAGCACCATGGTAATCAGAGCCTGCTGCCACTTCTAAAAATCTTAAATTGAAGAGAGAATGAGCCAAAAAGTCAAACCCAGTCATGACGACGGCAGCACACACACTCAGTGACCACTTTTCAACAACACATACACAATTTTCTAATTAAATCGACGAAAAAGCCGTTTAGTAGGAGGAAGCAGTGCAACTGAAGACGAAAAGCTGAAAACATCCAGAACATGCAAAGAAAAATTCGAGAGTGAAGCAAGAATGAAAAGATGACGTGGTGATGGTGGGAAAGTTTATGGTCAGGTGATCCAGTGGCGGTAAAGCAGCTAGCAACCATGCCCGCGCTCGCAGAAAATCTACACAGCAGTGCTCCCCGCTTCCTCCCATGAGACATCAAAATCAGAATCTTGTTGAAAAAGCCGAAGGAGAATTGGGTGGACAGGAGAAGAAGAAAGGCAGGTGTTGTCCACCTGAGAAAGAGCTCCAGAGTTTAGCTCCCGCTTGAGTCTCCCATTTACCTCTGAACAACAAATAATTTGTGGCAAAACATCAATGTCAACATGAGACACCTCTCCGTTAACTTTATGTTGCTCGTCCTCTGTTTCTTCACTCATGTCTTGCTTAATAGCGCCTTCGTGTACACTCTTCTCTGCAGATATCTTTGGGGCAACTACAATTTCCTGGGTCACTGTCTCTACTGTGCTGACACTGGCACCTGCTCGTTTGCCTGGGCTGGCTTCTGGCACTGGTTCCTCCCTCTCTACTACCTTGGCTGCTCGGCCGGCTTCTTCCTCCACCTCTTCTTCATACTCCTCCTGCTCTTCCTTTATGGTGTCCTCGGTTGCGCGGTGGTGGGGCCGGTACTCTCCCACGTCTTCCTCCTCCTCGCTCTCACTGCTGCTGCTGCTCTCAGAAGACAGGGAGGTGGAGTCTTTCTGCGTCAGGGGCTCCACCTTACGGATCACCCCGGGACCACTCCCAGGTGATATCTCTTTACCGTTCATTTCTTCAGTGATTACTTTTTCGTCTTTCCCAACCTCTGCCTGCTTCTTCTCCTCCACTACATTCAGAGTCTCATGTGAACTCTGCACAAAAAAAATGGATGAGGGAAAACAAAAATATATGAATAAATGAAAATGATGGAAACCAAAATTAACTGATGGCAGGCTCATGTAATGGAGAAAAGCAAAGATGATTATGATGGCTGACTGAAAGGGAAGCAGGGAAAACGTGAGGGTCGTCAGAAGCATCGAGCAATGGTGTTAAATGGAAAAGGGGGAGGACCTTCGCAGCATCGCTGGCTCCAGTGCAAGGCCCTTCTGGCTCGGGGGCGCGTTTCTGCGGAACAAAAAGCAACCGAGGACACAAAATCAATAAAGAGTTACCTCAACACCCACCAAAACAAACATCTGACACTGCAAAGACAGAACAGTAAGAATCAACATCTACAAAAACCTTTGCTCAAGGTCACATAAGAGACAATCAAGACAAATGCAAAAAGCTTACAAAAAAGAAACAAAAACACAAAACAGCCAGCATCCTCCCAAAGAAATAAAGTGTTTTTATGAAAGTTATACCTATAAGCTCTACTTACATAGTTGACAAGGTAGGGAAAAAAAACTGGAATTACACTAAGCTTATCGATTATTTTAAAGTATAAATTCTGAAACTTATAAAACCTATTCATCAAACAGTTTTGACTTTAATCAGACTATACAGCCTGTCTGAAACCCTGATTCCTAAATAAATATAGTATTACTAAGAGAGAACCTTTATTTTCTGCCGGCTCATTTAAAAAACAGCTTTAACTTGTTTTTTATAGTTGGTCTCAGATAACTATTAACATAAAAATAGTTGTTCCAAAAATGGAATGGGAAGGAATAATACATATAATCTATAATACATCCCAAACTGTACTACAGATCAGCAAAAGGGATATTATATAATATTAGGGTGGAAGTCAACAACGACCCCAAGTGTTTTCTCTTTGAGTTTAGCCTCTTCTCTAGCATCTTTGAAAACTGAAATGAACCAACTTTATATGGAGATGCTCACTCCTGATCCCTGCAGACATCTACTTCTTGGGAGTAAATCTAGTTAAGTAGTATAGTACCTAAATGTTCACTAAGCCATCAGAAGATGCCTGAAAGACATTTAAGGCTTTGAATACTTTTAATTCTGCAAAGCATACTTAGAGCTTCTATACTTGGTTGAGGCTTTACCTCCACATATTAACAACTCTCAATCTGAGCTGGTTTAAATGATTCTCTGAATTTAGGCAGATTTTTCTGGAGGAGAGGGGTAAGGAGGCACCCAAAAGAAGCAAGAGAAACATCCAATCTTTTTCTTTTCCTTATGTTCAAATTCAGTCATTATTTCTTAAATGTTTCTCCCAGGAAGAATTAATTTCACCAATGAAATTGGTGAAAGCACTGAGTGGAAGGGTTCCTGAATATTTGAAAAATAAAAATCACTCTCATATGTGGCTTTTAAAAACAGGGGAAACAAAGTAAAATGCACCTCAAGCAACTGTGAGAAGGGCGAGGAAGAAAGCTTTTCAGGAGCATTATAGTTCACAACAGTGCCCTCTGCTGTCCAAGTGGTGGCTGTCATGCTATCAGAAAAGCCCTTTTCACTAAACAAAATTGATGTTATCTCCTCTTCTAGGCTCTAGAGAGGTCAGAAAAGGAAGAGCAAAGAATTAACAATAAGCCAGACCAGACAGCAGTGACCTATTAAAAGAAAGGAGAGGTTACACAAGAAAAAAAAAATCACAGAATAGCATAAATTGAAAGAAAGGTGAGCATACTGAAAGATTCTGTAGCAGGCACATGTGGTGGTTTATCCGAATACCAGCTTTCCATTCTGCTTGAGACTCTTTGATAGCTCTAATCTATGGAAACCAACTAAAACTCCTTGGTCTGTCACTAAAGCTTTAATCACAAACACTGTTTTGTCTATTTCTGAGGCAGCTTTGTGGCATGAGCCTCTGTCTGCACAGGGGCCCCTACACTTGAATCGCCCATTCCTGTGTCCTAGCTTTGGTGACGCTACCTGCCTGTCTCCAATGCCGTTCCCTTACGTACTCTGGGCCTTGCCAATTTTGTCATCTCTCTGAGGTCCACTTAATGTCCCATATTTCATGTACAGCCTTCCCCAACCATTCCAGCTCCTAGATCCTTTCCCTTCTCCACACCACTTTAACTGTACAGTAAGTGCTGTGACAGCGACTCACAGAAATCCCCTCAGACATGCTAAATATGGTGTGGAATGAAGAAAACAGTACTTGTTTTTTTCCAATAACAAACAGGTAAAGAAAAGAATTCTAAATAGGAAGACAAACTCAGGTGAAAACTCAGTGAGCCATGTTAAAATCATCTGTCCCTGCAAAACTAGTAAGGCAAATTTAATCTTTACGTTTCTGGCCCTAAAGCAATGGTCCCTACCTGCCTAGTAGGGCACAGCAGGAAAGCTGGGGACTGTCCCAGGTACCTGGAATGCCAACAGCAAAGAGTCACCGTGAAGCTTCGCCTCATGTCAGAAGTATGCAGGTGTACTTCCTAATAAGCCCACTGCTCAGAGACCTTGATGAAAGAGTGACTGGGATGCCCCTTGGGACGGTGTACTAGGAGCAGTGAGGAATAGGGACAGTGAGATGAAGAGGGCTCGAGCATTCACAATATTCAGGAGAGAAAAAAACGCTAATGGACTAATTCAGCTTAATTACAATCTCCATAATTACACCACCCTTGGGGGTTGAGTGGGTGGAGAGGGTGTCCTTCCAAGTAAGAGATCACCGGGGAGTTTAAATAAGTGTCATGCATTTAATTATTCAATAAAATATCTTCAAAAATATCTTAAAACTATAGTCATGTAATCTCTACACTCTTGAGAGATTACACGAATTTAAATGTGCCATAATTCTCCCAACACATAAGAGGATATACGGTAGAGTTATTTACCTAGTAAAGACTAAGTGATCTGGTTTCCAATTTTCTGCTCTATTCTCAAAATTATTCGTATTCAAACTAAAACCACTTTGAAAGTTTGATGTATTTAAACGAGAAACTACTATTTTTTTTTTAAATATATAAATCTCTAAACTCATATTATAGAAATTTGGAAAATTTGGTCAAATTACACTCTTATACATAATTGTTTATTTCACATTTCATTAAGGATTATAATTTAAAGATAATCAAGAAACCCTGCAAAATCAGTAGCAAAATGAAGATGCAACAAAGATGTAAATTTATAAGATATTCTGCTAAAAACCAAAACACTCCAGTAGACTTAACTGCTCACACTCTGTCAACTAATAGTAGTGATACGTTATTTGCTGGGAGGTGGGGGGCAAGCGAATACATTGCCAAATGGTCAATAAGTGTTGGGTGAGCAGATGAATGGATGATTGCAGTTACAATAATCCATATGTATGTCAAATATGTATTTTCCTTCATGTGCTGGAGAGGGAAAAAAATAAGAAAAAAGCAGTAACTTCAAGTGCAGATAAACCATTTAGAAGCTTAATAGTGGGTAAACTCCAGATTTAAATTTCACGTAATGTCACTTTAGTGGAGCTTCTACGACATCATATTTTATATTGTACATTTCCAAACCATGACATCCAGAAAAGCGATAATTTTAAACATCTTCACCAAAGTTTCCTACTGCAAAAAGTACAAGAACATTACATTGATCAAATATACCATTTGACATGCTTCTAGAGGATAAAGTTTTAAAAATATATATTTTAAAATGTGATATTAAAGTCATTTCACACAGAGTCTAATTGGCTATGGGATTTCACACTAACATTTAGAGTATATAAATATGCCATTTGGTTTAGCTTTATGACATTATCTTTCTCATTTGCAGCATTCTGGAAATATTTCACCTCAACTACATCTCAAATTCCAGTAGGACAAGACTTCATTTTCCATTTAGTTTGCCTCTTCTCCTACCCCACTGTATGTTCTGATGAATAATGGTCTCTACTGATTAAGAAAATCAGAATTTTGTGGAAACACTTTTTCGTTATTACTGATCTTTGTTCTCAATAATATCTCCTGTAATCCATTCCTCATCCAGCCAGCATCAGAAGGATGCTTGTCAGATCCAAAGGATTATGTCACTATCCAGTTTAAAGCAATTCAATTGGCGTCCCACCACTCCTGTAATACAATTCCAAACTGTCGATGTGGTCTTTAGGACCCTGACAGGATCTGGGGTCTGACCTCATTGACCGGTCCTAAACCCTTCTCATTTGGTCATTCAGTTCCTTTAACTAGTTCCTGCCTTGGGGCTGTTGCATTTGCTCTTTCTTACACATGGAAAAACTGTCACCTTGCCATCACTTAAGGTCTCAACTCAAATGCTAGCTCTTCCTGACCACACAGTTCAGCAGCCTTACCCCATCAACTTCCAACACAACACTGTTATTCCATTTTCTTAACACTTCCTTCTTAGTACCTCAAATTTTCTAATTACCAATTTATATGTCCAATGTCTATCTCCGATAGA